>NC_143252.1:108869957-109040314 GCF_984573655.1 Nuphar pumila | reverse complement strand
TTGGGTCTAACTCTGAAACTAGTTTGTGACCTAGGTCAAAAATAGCATATTTTAGGGTTTTAATGCAATTTTTAGATTAAAATAATGTCAAAAAATTATTTTTATGATTTCAATCTGATTTTAGGGACATAACAAGTTCAGGTACCAATTTTTATGAAATTTTGAATCCGTTTGATACCTGAATTAATCAAATTGCAAAACAGGGCACCCGCAGTATCCCGAAACACTTCCAAAATCACAATTTTTGTGATATTTCTTGATTTTTGTGCATAAGTGTGTATTTTTATGGTTTTTTCATGTCTAAAATCATATTAGGATGTTTCATGTTTGATTTTGTGTTTATTTCAATCATAAATCCCAAGTTTTACCAAAATTTATTTCAGAAAACCCTGATTTCAAGGTCATAGTCTTGCTATCAGAGGCAATTTGGTCATTTAACCTCAATTTCAAAATTCTAAACCCTAATTTTCTCATTTTTAATCATGTCATATCATATTTGAGTTAATTTATCATTATTTGTATTTCAAAACTTGCATTTTACAAAATATCTTTCTGAAAACCCTAATTTCAAGGCCATAGTCTTGCTATTAAGGGTATTTTGGTTATTTTGACCCCAATTTCGAAATTTCAAATTCCGTTTTCATATTTATTACACCTTATTTCATATTTTATTAATTTTATATAAGAGAATCATATGGAAAATGGCTTATGTCTAGCAAAATTCAGTAATTTCTAGATATTGCTGGATAAATCTAGAAAAGCCAACATATCTTCACTAACAAGTTTTCTAGTTTTGCAGGAACATTGAAGACTTTATTTTCCTTTATTTCCTGTATGTAAATTTGATTAGTGATGTAAATTGTAATTAATTTTGGAATAAGAATTTCAATTCCTGCATAGAATAGGATACATTGCATATAGTTTTAAACTTTGATATATAACTGTTATGTATGCCAATTCATGCATAGTTTTACCAATTCACTATGTTCTACACGAATGACACATGCACTAGCTCTTATGGATTTGACAAACTTGGTGAAATTTGTATTTATGGCCATAATCAGAATATGAATGAGACCTAGATTTGTAATCTTCGTATTAGCCACATTCAGCCTACACTATTAGGCTAACTTCAAAAATGCATTGCATTTCTCAAAAATACAAAAAGGATTTCCATAATTCCTAAAAATCAAGTCTTTCAAGTCCATATTCATTCATTTCATTCATTTGCAAGTTCAAATTCCAAATCAGAAAATCAGTTTTCTCAAATTTTCCTAAGTCTTATTCATAAATCAATTTTCTTAAAACTCTAAGTTTTCAAATGATATTTCAAGTATTTTTCAAAGTTCAAAATTCAATTTTCCAAGTTATAACTTTAATGTCAAAGTTTGAATTCAAAGAAATCAAGTTTTTTTTCCAAGTTTAGAAATTTCTCAGAAATCGATTTTCCTAAAAACACTTGAATACTTCAGAAATCGATTTTCACTTTCCTTAGAAATATTCTCTCACTAAGTTCATGATTTTCCAAGTGTTATCTTTTCCAAGAATCTCCAAATATTTTCCAATATTCAAAGCAAACATCATGTTTTCAAATATGCATTTTCAGAAATTCATAGCACATGTCTGATTCTTTGTGCATTTAGGAAATAGAATATGATTTAGACAAGTTGAGCAAAGTTAAGCATACAATTGATCCTTGGTTCGATTACCCCTGGTAAAGGTGCCAGAAACGGTTGAACCTCGTACCGACAGGCGAGTCTCATTCTTCAAAATTATTCTGCATTTTAAAAACGGAGGTGAGTTATTTTCAAAATCTTTTTCAAAGGTCAGTTTGACTTGCAAAAGTAAAATTTTGCGATGATAACACATGGTCTAGTCTGGTCGTGCCAGTTGGGATCTGTGGAATCTCCTCTCTAGATCAGACACTTGGGACTCTCCCCACTTATTGTACTCTTCTTGTGGCTTTAGAGTCTGTTTGGTCCTTCTCTCTCTGTCAGACTGTACCCTCTCACATTCTGACTTGTGGTTTTTTCGAGCTCTTTTTTCGGGCTCTTCTTTCGGTTGTTGCTTGTTCCCATCTCAACTGTTCTTCGATTACTCTCATTTTATCCTCCATCCTTTTCATATTCCTTCTGGTTTGTGCTAGCACATTTTCTTCCTTAGATCCAGCTTTGAAATATAACGTCCTAGGGGTTCGTCTCCTGATGGACTCACATGTGCTATAGTTGTCTGTCTCATCACCCGTATAAGAGACTTTATGAGACTGATGGGGTATCATTATTTAGACCAAGCTTTGAAATATAGACTCATCCTTGTCAGAATTACCTATCTCGTAACCCATGTGAGGGGCTTTACAAGACCAATGAGAGTACCGGCATTAGTTGGACTCAAAGAACATGGAGATCTTTCCCCTTTTTTGGTCATCCATAGACTCATCAAGAACGTCTGTGTGGGTCCTTTTAGGATCCTCATCAAATATGATATTTTGCATAATATGTGGTGGCATACCGTACATTAGATTCTCTAGAGGTGGTTCCTCTAGGATGGATTGGATTATGAGTTTTTGGGTTTTAAATTGGGTACACATTATAGCCCAAGCAATTGGTTCACACAGGCCCAAACAAGTTATTCATGCATGTTGCATTGATTTATGCATCCCTAAATGTTTAGCATTAATTTCATGCATCTTTAAATGTTTGATTTAATATGAAATTGTTAAATTCTTGCTTGAACTGCTTAGATGGTAAGTTAGTTCTAATGATATATTACATGTGATTTCTCTTAAACTTGTGCTTGATTTACTTTCTGATATTTCCTTACTGTTAGAAATTTAGAGGGTCTCGTATGAGAACTTTGGTTCTTACCCATTTTCTAAAAATGTTTTTCAAACACTGGGGCTCCGTGACGATGTGACTGGCTTGTTGGAGTTCTAGAGGGTTATGGATTAGGTGGCTCCAATTCTGACGAATAGGGATGTTGTCTTTTTGTTTTGGGAGTAGTGTGAAACTTCATTGAGACTATTCAATTAAGTTTAATTCAATTTCAGTTCATAGTTTAAATTTATTCTATGTCTGAAATGGTTGATGAGTTATGAATATTAAATCTGTAATGTACCTCTGGTCCTTGAGAGGTTTTTCATAATTATTTAAAAAAATATATATTTTTTGAGGGTCAGTTTGGGGTTGTTACTGTTGACCCTCTTACAGACCGAACTAGTTTACTGAACTCGTTCGACCGTATTACACTTGTGGAACTAGGTATCTATCAATACCAAACTGGTTTAGAGTTGATTCACACTGGTTTAAACCATAATCAGACCGGCTTGGAACTGATTCAGACCAGTTCAAATCCTAACCGGACTCGGTTAGAGACCATACACATTGGTTCAGGACTTCGGTTAGATACCAAGGTTTACAAAATGGTTTTAAGTTTTGGACATGCTAGTCGGTTTATTTAATTCCAGCAACTTTTAGCACCAGTGTAGACACCAAAATTTTACGATGCCTGCTTGCTAACATGCTCTTCAAGATAAGTGTGCAGGTATAAGAATCGAGCCTCCTCACTGAATGGCAAAACAAGACTGTCGTCCAGTAACTATCATCTATTACTGGATGGCAAAACTAGGAACATCGTCTGCTAGAGAATGACACAATCAATCCAACGTCTAATGTACCGAACATGCATGGATAGGCTCGAGCTTATCCATATTTGATTCCAACCGCTTGGTACATCTCTCAGCTCAGAAGGACTATTTTTTAGACAAGTTTTTGTATGGGGAAAATTTTTCTGGATGAGTGTGTTGAACTCTATAAATAGGGGTTCACCTCTATACCTTGAGCATCTGAAAATCTCATACCTACGTGCTGGCCCTACAAGAATACACCTACTTTAATCTTGTCGATGTGTTGTCCAGAAGTCATTGAAGAACACACATACCTACTCGAAGGTGCTAACGGATAGAAGAACAAGCTTAAACGATAGAATAGATCCCCTGAGTCCGAAAAATATATTTTTCCTAGATCCCTAATCTATTTATTTCACTCTTAATTAATCTTTAGATTAGGTACTTATACATGTTTATATCTTTTGATTTTCATATCAGAATCCACGGTGGCTCAATTTGAGCTACAGAGATTAAGAAAACTTGCCTCGTCTTTACCTTCCCGTCAGGCGAAGGATGGTCAGAGGTTGCAATGACGTCCCTATGATTTTAAAAGATGATTTCAACAAATTCAAGTAAGTCTCATCTTTCCAGCATTCAAATTTATTCATCAACAGTTTTTTGGCCACCGTGATGGGATGTCATACCTTTTCTTAAGCTTTTTATATCTAGAATTGCAGTACAGGAAAATCTTGAAAATTTTGTTTTCGGGTTTTCTATTTCTGTCGGGCGACTATGTTTTGTCGTCCATTGACATCGTCGTCCACTGACAACGTTGTTCGCTGACAGCATCATTCGTTGATCATTGTTTGCAGACCCGCGTGTCTGCAAAGTCTCTGTTTGGTTGACCACCAGTTTGGCCATCCACTGACTGTCGACCGCCAGTTTGGGCATCCAATGATTGTCATTCGTTGGCCTTTAGCCGTCTGGATTTTGCCATTCGGTAATGTTTGCTGGCAAGTTTGCCAGACAATGCCATCCTCAGGCAGCACCATCCCATAACGTTTGGTCGTTCGCAGTCTCTCATGTATGCACCTTTGGTCATCTTCTATCAGACATTGATGTACGATTATGTTTGGCTATCTGCAGACCCTCGCGTATGCTCGCTTTGTCATCCATTGATAGGCAGTGTTGTTCGCAGACCCTCATATATGCAGCCTTCTTTTGCTTCTTTTTTGTTCATTTAATTTGCCTTATCTCGTGTATAGGTGTAAAGCCCCAAACGCCAACCAAGGAAAAACCTCATATTTTTAGAGTAAATTTTTTTTTGAAAGATTATAAATAAGCAACGAAAAACAAGAAGAAACAATGGTTGCAGGTCTAGACGAGTTACAGATGAATAATTACAAAAGTCACTATATCATAGTCCTTTACAAAATGAGATTGTAATTACATCAAGAATACAAGTCTCCCAAAAATTGGAGAAAATTCCCTCAAAACCAAAAACCAAGACCATGATATCGAAGTGTGGGTCCCAAGCCTCCAATCGTGCAGCCGTCACATCACAGTTAATCTAATCATCACTTGCATCCTCATAAAACGGGGTCAGTACTCTTGCAAGTTGGTAAGATAAATCATTCACAATATACCATTTTCAGGAAAATATGAACATGATAGCAGTTATGACATGAATCAAAAGTATGTAAAAGAACTACGGCTAACATGATGAAACTATTAGAAACATGCAACCAAAGTATATGTGCATGTGAGCATATATGTGCATCGTGTGATAAGTACGAGAACTTGCAAAAGTAGCAATACAAAGCTATGTGTATTATGATGAGACTTGTTAGAAACATGTAATCAAAGTAAGGCAACTACGATACGTACAATGAGAAAAGCACAAGCAAGGAAATACATTATACAGTTCTAAGGTACGAATCAAAAACATCTAACAAGGCAAGGTCAGCATATGATTGGTTAGTGATTATGTTCTTCTTGCTTACTCCTTTGGGTATGCGAAGGAACCTCGCATTTTGTGATATATAAACCCAGTGTCTGTTATTCAATTTCTAAAGTGGTAACCGGGGAAGCTATAGTCTGAGTAAACCAAATGCGGGTGGCTCGTGGCCAAGAGAAAACTGCACATAGGTAAAGGATTGCAATCCACACTATTGCAGTAGTTGAGGCACCTCAATAGGTCACCTTGACCTCCCTAACTCTAAGTGACTGGAGGTCAAAGGATGCCTTCGCTCTTTAAAATATATCGTGAAATCGACCGATCACTCAGGGTTATACCATCGACCCTCTCCAAGGTGAACCGTTTTGTGAATGGGTAGCCAGGCGATTTATCTTTCTTAAGCTGGTTAGTCTAATACACCTCCTTCAGAACTATTTAGGCACACTTGTCTTATATTCCCCGCAGGGCCACAATATTGAGGTTTTTGCCCACCCATTCACGTGTCTCACATGGCTAAGAAGAGCACATCGCATGTGAAGGCGATATAACACCATTTTTTTTCTTTTCTAAAGGGTATTACAACATGTGAGTTCACTCACAAACGTGGAACCATGTTATCACCGCAAAATTTTACTTTTGCAAGTCAAACTGACCTTTGAAAAAGTTTTTTAAAATAACTCACCTCCATTTTAAAATGCGGGATAATTCCAAAGAATGGGACTCGCCTGTCGGTACGAGGTTCAACCGTTCCTGACGCCTTTACCAGAGGTAATTGAACCAAGGATCAATTGTGTGCTTAGCTTTGCTCAACTTGTCTAAATCGTGTTCTATTTCCTAAATGCACAAAGAATCAGACATGTGCTATGAATTTTCTGAAAATTGCAGATTTGAAAACATGATGTTTGCTTCTGAGATTTGAAATACTTGGAAAATTCTTGGAAAAGATGTCACTTGAAAAATCATGAATCACGGTGAAAGAATATTTCTGAGGAAAATAAAAATCAATTTCAGAAGAATCCAAGTGTTTTATGAAAATTGATTTCTAAGGAATTTCAAATAACTTTGGAATAACTTGATTTCTCTTAAAATTGAATATATAACTTGGAAATTATGAGTTTGAACTTGATAAATACTTGAAATACCATTTGAAAGCTCAGAGCTTTGAGAAAATCAATTTCTGAGAAAGACTTGAGAAAATTTGAGAAAATTGTTTTCTCTGAATTGGAATTAGAATTGGAATTGGAATCTGCAAATGAATTAAATGAATGAATATGGATTTTAAAGATATTGTTTTGAAGAATTGAGAAAATTCTTTTGTATTTTTGAGAAATACAGTGCATTTTGAAGTTAGCCTAAGAGTTTAGGCTGAATGTGGCTAATACGAAGATCACAAATCTGGGTCTCATTCGTATTCTGACTATGGCCATAAATACGAATTCCATCGAGTTTGTCAACTCCCTAAGAGCTAGTGCACGTGACATTCGTGTAGACTATGGTGAATTTATAAAATGTGCATGAATAATGCATTCATTAGATATTAAAATTTGCAGAATCAAACTATATGCAATGCAAATCCTAATCTAAGCAGAAATTGAAATTCTTATTCCAAAGTTAATTATAATTTACATCACTAATTGAATTTAAATAACTGGAAATAAAGTCTTCAATATCCCTGCAAAACTAGCAAACTTGTTAGTGAAGATATGTTGGCTTTTCAAGATTTATCCTGTAATATCTTGAAATTACTGGATTTTGCTAGATATAGATCATTTTCCATAATTCCCTGAGATAAACATGATAAAATATGAAAAAAAATAAAATAAATAATAAAGATAAATAACTTTGAAAATCGAAAGTTGAGAAAAAGAGACAAAAATACCCCTGAAAACAAGACAATGGCCTTGAAATTAGGGTTTGCAGAAAGATATTTTGTAAAATGCAAGTTTTGAAATTCAAATAAGGATAAATTAAACCAAATATGATATGACATGATTAAAAATGAGAAAACCAAAGTTTTTAATTTCGAAATTGAGGTCAAATGATCAAATTGCCCCCCGATAGCAAGACTATGGCCTTGAAATCAGGGTTTTAAGAAAAGATTTTGGTAAAAACTTTGGATTTAGGATTGAAATAAACATAAAATCGACCATGAATCATCCTAATATGATTCTAAACACGAAAAAACCTTAAAAACATGAACTTATACATGAAAATCAAGAAATATCGTGAAAATCATTATTTTAGCAGTGTTTCGGGATCCTGTGGGTATCCTGTTTCGCAATTCGATTGATTCAAGCACCAAACGATATCCAAAATTCATAAAAATCGGTGTGTGCAATCCTTGTAACCCTAGAATTGAATTGAAAACAGAAAAATTCAATTTTGACAAAAATTTTAATTCAGAATTTGTATAAAATCATAAAATTTGTTATTTTTGCCCATGGATCTGTACCTATTTCAGTGTTAGACCCGAATTAGAGGACAAAACACCATGAAAATTCCTGAAATTTTACAGAGGTAAAGTAGATAGAAAAACATAGATTATCCTTTTTACAGATCGGGAAAGTCATCTCCGATGAGGGAGATACTCTTCCGGCAATCTGGACTTAAATATAACGAATCTAAAATTGATTAAAACAGGTACTTCCGGTTATAAATACAGAAATAAATAGAAGACCTCATCAAAAATTTCTAAAATTTCAGAAGTAAATAGTGTATAGAAAAATAATGAACTTCTTTTTTTACAGATCATAAATCGAATCTACGGTTTGAGATCTATGATTAGTACAAGTCGGATTAGGATTTTTATAAATCATAACAAGTTTTAAAATATGGATCCGACTTTCTGATAGAGGAAAAATAAAAAACAGAGTCAAAAAATTATGAAAATTTTACAGTAAATAGCCTACATCAACATAAAGCCACTTCACTTTACGGATCTCGAATCGGATATCGGATGAAAGAAATAACATATCTGCAAGTTATGCTTGAATTTAAACAACGATTTTAATCAACAGAAATCTCGATTTGACTTTGTATTTTATTAACAGGGATCTCGAATCCCAAGATGCCTGATTTTTTTACAGAGTTCACTGACATATCTGTGTATCACATATAAAAAATCAGCAATTTCCAATGAGTATTTCAATATGAACTAACATGTTTTCTACGGATCTGAAATTACAATCTACAGAAATCTAAGAAACACCAATAAAACATGGTTTATTTAATGAAAACAAAAAAAAAATATCTAAACAGTAAAATGAATCCTATTTTGATGTTGTAATACATGAAATAAACAGTAATGTGCTAAAAAATAAAAATAAAATAGGGAATCCATGGCTGAAATTGCTTTTACCCTTGAAATCATGGATTTAATCCATTTAATCGGATAAATCTCATGTTTTTTTTGTTAAGAATATAAAAAACAATGCAATAAACGATTCTAATGGATTAGAATCATGGAAAATAGTATGGAATAGGGTTAGATCATCTTCTTGAATTGAATTTGAGGTTCTTGAGGTTGAATCCATGTTTTAATCCATGAAAGGGGAGGCGCCAATGGTGAAGTTCATATTAAAACATTAAATAAAACTAAATAAAACACAAAAATTAAAAAAAAAAAACATACCTTGAATTTTCAGCAATGGAGGAAGAAGTTGGGAGTAGAGAGAGACTCCAAGACACTCAAGAGAAGAGAGATAGGGAGGTCGACCCCCCTATGGGCCTTTTATAAAAAAAAATTAGGTTAAAACCAAGACTTATAAAAAAATTAGTTTGACCCTTTGACTTTCCTAATTAGGCTCCTAACTAACCTAAGACTCCTAATTAACCCCAAAAAGTTTCAAATGTGGTGCCACCTAGTGTAGGCCCACATTGGTTTTTAAAGCTTTAATTAAAACTTTTAAAAACAATAGTTTAAAAACCAAAGTTAAAATGGATTTTCAAAATAAATTTTGACTCTTCTAAACCTCTAAACTAACTAAGACACTGACTAACCCTAGTCTAACCCTTACTTTATCAAATGTGGCACCACCCAGAGTGGGCCCCATTTGAATTTTCAAAAACGATTTTAAAACTTGAAATTGAGAGGTTTTTCAAAAGATATTCAAAAGTAAACTTGGAATTAAAAGTTTTGAAATGACACAGAGTTCCAACTAGGTCAGAACTCCTCTAGATATGGCTTCAACTGAGTGGGCCCCACATCAGAGTTTTGAAAAATTGAAATAAATACTGAAAATGGCTTTAAAAAGGGGTTAAAATCAATAATTGAAATTCAAAGTTTTTGAAAATAGAGTTCTAATCGAACTAGAACTCCGGGCTAGAGTCCTAAAATTTTAGGACTCTGAGATTTTAGATTTTACAAGCCAATTGAAGGAGTTTTTGAAAGATTTTATCAAAACTGGTAAAAAAATAAGTCAAAAAACACAATCAGGGTTAGAGTCCTAACTCAACCGAAACTCTGAAATAGAGTCCTAAATTAACTGGATTCTGCAAGATGACCTAATTTTTGAAAAACTAATAAAAAAGAATGAAAATCAAAGTAAAAACAAACTTTAGAACAGACTCCTGACAGGATTAGAACTCTGGGACAGAGTCCTGATCAGACTAAAACTCTAGATTTTTTTTGGTATTTTCTGAAAAATAGACGAAAGGACTTGTGAAAACAGTGAAAAAATGACAAGTATTGAAAAATAAATAGAGTTAAAATCCAACTGGGACTCTTGGGACAGAGTCCTAATTGAACTAGGACTCTCAAATTTTTGGATTTTCTGAGAAAACAAATGAGAGAATTTTGAAAAATAGTTAAAAACAGGATAAAATTGAAGTTTTTGGTTCAGAGTCCTGATCTGATTTGGACTCTAAGAAAGAGTCCTAATTCGACTGAGACTCTGAAAAAAAAATTCTAGAAAGTAAATGATGAGATTTAAACAAAGCTTTTGAAAACCAGTGAAAATGAAGTGAGAAAACGAACTCAGGATAGAGTCCTGATTCGATCAGGACTCTGGGGTACATTCCTGATTTGATCAGGACTCTGGGGTAAACTCCCAGAATTTTGAAACTCAGTGGTAAAAGTGTAAAAATTTTGAAATTTGGAAAGATAAATAAAGAGATTTTGGAAAGATTCTTGCAAAATTGAAATCAGGGTCAGAGTCCTGATCAAACTGGGATTCTCTGAATAGAGTCCTGATTTAACTAAAACTCTGAGTTTTTTACTTCTTTTTGAAAGATTTGGTTAAAACAAGGTAAAAATAACAATGAAAGATAGAGTCTTGATCCGACTGCAACTCTGAGGAAGAGTCCTAATCTGACTCAAACTCTAAAGTTTTGGCTAGAATGAAAGATTTTAAAAATCAGATGAAAAGGTTTTGAAAACAAGTGAGAATCAGGAATAACGAATGAAATCAGGATAGAGTCCTGATTCAATTAGGACTCTGAGAAAGAGTCCTAGTTCGACTGGGACTCTAGAATTTTGGCCAAAAATAAAGGATTTTGATAAGTTTTCTCAAAAATAGGTAAAAAGGGTAGTAAAAATAGAGTTCTGATCTGACTAGGACTCTATAAAAAGAGTCATGATCCAACTAGGATTCTAGAAAAAGAGTCTTGATTGGACTGGGATTCTGAAATTTTGGACAAAAATGACAAGAATGAGCAAGGATATGACCACAACTGGTTTAAAATCAGAATAGAGTTTTAAAAAGATTCAAAAAGATGAAAATACAGAGTCCTGATCCAACTAGGACTCTAAAATTTTTGAGATTTTTGATAAGTAAAGGAATCCAGAAGTGACACCACCTAAATGGGCCTCATCTGAGAATTGAATTCAACTGAAATTGAGTTTAAAATGAATCCAGATTGTTTTCTGAGAAGAATATTTTTAAATATAAGATCATGGGGTTTGATAGATGGTAGAATGTCAATTTAACACCCAGGTTTTGAAATTGACTTTGAAAGAAAAGTTTTAAAAGCTTGAATCTGGATTTAATATTTTGAAAACAAGAGTTTTGGATCTCGATAATGAGAAGCAATGCTATGAAATGCAATGAAATGGTATGCCAAATGCATGAAATGATATGCAATGACACATTAAATATATAAACACTGGATGAGGGTAAAAAATTGGGGTGTTTACAGATGTCCCTCTTTGCTACTAAGCCAGTATAGGGCCGAGCTTAGTGGCAAAGAAAAATACACCAAATTTGGATTATATAAAAGAAAAATGCCCCAGTTAGGAGAATCTGACCGGGTATGAAGGAATTGGCTACGACGGTAATGACAAATATGGAATAAAGAATAAAGAAGAAGATTCACCTCATCGAAATGAGACTCAGGTTTGACCCATAATCTGGATGGGACGAAAGATACCTCGTGGAAGAATGAGGTTCAGGCTTAACCCTTAACCTGAAGGGGGACGATACCTCATAAAAAAATGAGGTTCAGGCTTAACCCTTAACCTGAAAGGGGATGATACCTCATAGAAAAATGAGGCTCAGACTTAACCCTTAACCTGAAAGGGGACGATACCTCATGAAAAAACGAGGTTCAGGCTTAACCCTTAACCTAAAAGGGGACGATACCTCATAGAAAAATGATGCTCAGGCTTAACCCTTAACCTGAAAGGGGATGATACCTCGTGGAAAAATGAGGCTCAAGCTTAACCCTTAACATGAAAGGGGACGATACCTCGTGGAAAAATGAGGTTCAGGCTTAACCCTTAACCTGAAAGATGACGATACCTCATGAAAAAATGAGGTTCAGGTTTAACCCTTAACCTGAAAAGGGACAACAAACAGAATCCTCAAATGAAGAAACCATGATAGGACCTTCGAATTTTACACAATAAATCTGAGAGGGGTTTGCAAAAAAAAGAAAGGGGGTTCTCTAAAGCTTGAAAAGGAATTGATCTTGGACATCTCATTGCTGAGACTGAAAATGGCTTTTAAAACAGATGACCTTTTTGCAGAAAATTCAGGTTTAACCCTTAACCTGAATGAGAACTGTCTATGGTGGGACAGTGGGGAACACAGAGAAGTGTGCAAATCTGAGAGCCCAGGCGCTCAGATCAAAACAAGAAGGGAAGGATCTTAGACAACTCCCATCATCAGATCCTAAAAGGGATAACAACAACTCCTGGATACATCAAAATAGACATTAAGCTCTCACTTAATGTCAGGATAACTTGAAAAGATTGCCAATAAGATAAAAAATATAGTTGATTGAAAAATGATTGAAATATAAGTATATTTATATGAAAAATATTCTCTCTTTTCTACCTGAAGTATTACCTCTAACTGGACTTAACTTCGTAGAATTAAGATTCGGATTCAAATTGCTTGCAATTGACTTTCTTTTAAGGAGGCTATCAATTTCCTTGATATTAAGGAGGCTATCAATTCTCATTGGGAAAGCAATTGGTGAAAGGATATTGATAAAAAGAATTTCACAAAATTAAAAAAGATTCTTGGTGGATTCAGCAGTTTGATATCCTGGGATTCTTTTCTCAAAATGGTCTTTCTGCCTGTACTCTTTTTTTCGATAGAATTGGGGCTTTTTGGGTTTCTAAAGAATTTATTACATCATCCTTCATTTTGGAGATGTCCTGGCTTTTTTTTTCTCTCTCTCTTTTTTGGAAGGGTATGTCACAAACACCTTCATCTTGGAGATGTTTTGATCTTTCTTTGCCCCAGGAATTATGTTGACGATATTGTCTCATTGGCTGATGGTCTCTTGATGCTAGCTGAAATTAAATATCTTTTAGGGTTTGTCGGGAGGTTCATCGCATTCGCCTTTAACTCAACGATGATCTGAACTTTCCCTGGAATGATCTGTCACAAACTCCTTCATCTCGAAGATGATCCAAATCTTCTTTGGCCCCGGAGGTCTAACTCGCATAATTCATCTTAATCTTGACAACAATTGAGAGATCCCTTTTGCAGATATTTAATTGCAGCTTGGGTGATTGAGGAGATATGAGAATTGAGCGGATTTTTCTGTATCACCCAAGATATTTTGATTGCCTTATCTTTACAAGAATGATCTTTAAAAATGTGTCATTGACTGTGATCACAATCGATCACTTATGGCTTTGCGACAACATTGAATTTTCTTTGTTGGCCATATCGGGGATTTATTCTTCATCCCTTTGGTTGGTCAATAGAAAGAATTTAGATTTTGAATCCTTCTTCGCAAAAGCTTCGCTCTTTTAGAAGTAATACTGAAGGTAACTTGAGATAATTCTTTTGTTTAATAAAAGATTTTTAGAATCAATAATTATTTTTCATAACAAATTGGCAAAATATTCTTGGAATCATTGGTAAAAGAAATTACTTGAGGTCTAATTGATACATCCGTGGCTAGATTCTCCTCTCCTTTCCCCAAAGGAGAGACTCAGGCTTGACCCTTACCTTAACGGGTAATAAAAAGATGCTCCTCTCTTCCCTGAAGAGGAGGTGTTTGCAAAATGAACTTTCGAGGAGAAATAAAGTTTTCGTCAAAACTCCCTACTTCTAGGCTTCTCTTATGGAAAGGGGGCCTCTAACAAACGTTGGAAGGATATCATAGAGGAACGAGTCCATCACACTCTCCATGAAAAAAGGGTCCTCGATGACAGGGGTGGCCTAACAAAAGACATTCAGGATAACAAGGAGGACGAGCTTCCGTCGAAACTCTCCCTGGAAAAAGGGTTCCTTGTACGACAATAAAGATTGTTTTACAAACTCTTTGTGAAGCACGAGTCCCTTCAAACTCTCCCTAGAAAAAGGGGTTCAACGAACGAACAATAAAGACATGCAAAAAGAATGAGCTCCCTCGAACACTCCTTGGAAAAAAGGTCTCTCGCAAGAGAAAATGATTGATAATTGATTTTGAGCCAGTTGGTAGACGAATTCAATACAAAGGTCGAATCTTGAAAGACCATAATTGTTGGATGCGACCCGACGGTTGGAACGATATGATTGACTTTGATAGAATATGTTAACTCAAAGGTTTCACTTGCTAAAAATTTGATGACCGGGGGTCTGACTAACAAAATAGATGACCCGAAGGTATACTTGATAGACTGAAATAACCCAAGGGTCTTACAAAGATTGTTTGGTTCGCAGATTTGAAGATTAACATTGAGTCTGAACCCCAATGTGAGATTTATGTTACGACAAGTATGAAGACTGAACTTTGACAAAGTACCAGTACGAGCACTGGATTTTAAAAGAGTAACAGTACGAGCACTGGATTTTTAAAAGATTACCAATACGAGCACTGGATTTTGAAAGATTACCAGTATGAGTACCGGATTGTAAAAGATTACCAGTATGAGTACTAAGTTTTAAAAGGATACCAGTACGAGTACCGGATTTTAAAAGATTACCAATACAAGCATCGAATTTTGAAAGATCGCCAGTACGAGTATTGAATTTTAAAAGGATACCAGTACGAGCATTGGATTTTGAAAGAGTACCAGTACGAGCACCGGATTTTGAAAGATTACCAGTATGAGCACTGTATTTTGAAAGATTACCAGTACTGGATTGTGAAAGATTATCAGTACGAGTACTGAGTTTTAAAAGGATACCAGTATGGGCACCGGATTTTAAAAGATTACCAGTATGAGCACCAGATTTTGAAAGATCGCCAGTACGAGTACTGAATTTTAAAAGGATACTAGTACGAGCACCAGATTTTGAAAGATTACCAGTACGAGCACTGAATTTTGAAAGATTACCAACACAAATGCAAGATTTGGTAAAGCAACCAAGGCGAGATTGGATTTCATAAAAGAACCAATTTGAAAATTGGATTTAACCGGACCGGTGTAAAACTAGGTTCGGTCAGAAGTTTTGAATCAGAATTCAAATCTTCAAGAAAAGACTAGATGAATTGGATTTTGAAAGATAATTCGGGTCGGAACTCGGATATTCTAGACCAATTGCTAAATTTGCAGGAAAGTTTGAGTAGAAGTTCAAACCCTTAAAGGAACACTAAGCGAATTGGATTTGGAAGAAAATTCAAGTTGGAACTTTGATTTTTCTAGACCAATTCTAAATTGGATTTGGAAGAAAATTCGAGTCGGAAGCCGAATCTTCTAGACCGATTCTAGAATCTGGAGAAAAGAAAATTAGACGAATTGGATTTGGAAGAAAATTCAAGTCGAGACTTGAATTTTCTAGACCAATTCTGGATTGGATTTGGAAGAAGATTTGAGTCGGAACCTGAATCTTCTAGACCAATTTCGACATTTGAAAGAATGAAATTTGGAATTAGTTCAACTAGTACGAGTACCAGATTTTAAAGGAGTACCAGTACGAGCACTGAATTTTAAAAGATTACCAGTACGAGCACTTGATTTTTTTTTTTAAACATTACCAACATTGATTTCTAAAAGATTATTAATTGATTGTGATGGAAGATTTTTGAACTTCACCCTCACGATGACTTGGACGACTGTCGAGGCCTCAGAATTTATCCCTTATCCTGAATGGGTGTTGGACTGATGTAAATTGATGCAAATGAATGCAGATGTATGCAAATGAATGCAAAATGATGTAAATAGGTACACATGCATGCAAAATGAGAGATTTGTTTGATCCTGTCTGCATACAGATTGTTTTGAATAAAAAACAAATTTATAACAAAAATGCTCCAGTGTATTCTCAGAATGAGAAATATTACGATAAAAGAATAATTGATCATTTATTAAAAGGAATTTTGAAGAATACAAAAGATAGAATAAAGATTTTCTAGGTGTAGAATTTCTTCAAATGTCGAGCATTAATGGGATCGGGTAATTCTACCCCATCTACATTAATCAGACGATATGAATTACGTGGTAACGCTTCTTTCACCACGTAGGGATCTTCCCAGTTTGGTGACCATTTGCCACGTGGATGATGCTTGAGATGAGCCGTTGATCTAAGAACCAGGTCATTAACTTGGAATCTCCTTTCAATGACTGACTTGGCATATTGCCTTGCTATCCTCTGACGATAAGACAGAGCGTGCTTTGCTGTTTTGAGTCTTTTCTCATCGAGTAGATCCAATTATACCAATCTCTGTTGCTGATACTGGTCAAATGGTAGCTCTAGAAGGGATGCAAATTTAAGAGCGGGCTTTTGAACATAAAAAGGTAACACCACCTCGGTCCCATAAACAAGTTCTGAAGGAGTTGCATTGGTCGGGGTTCGAATGGTGGTTCGATATGCCCAGAGTGCATCGTGGATTTTCTTGTGCCAATCACGACCTGTCTCAACGGTTCTTTCCAGGATGCGGATCAAACTTTTATTTGTGGCTTCCGCCTGACCATTCCCTTGGGGATAGTACGGAGTTGAAAAATGATGATGAATTCTGAATTTCGAACAAAAGGTCTTCATTTTCTCATTCTTGAAATGAGTATCATTATCTGACACAATGTCATGTGGTATACTGAAACGACAAAGAATATTCTTATGAATAAATGAAACCACATGTCGACCTTCCACTGTACGCAAAGTGACAGCTTCAACCCACTTAGTGAAATATTCTGTTGCGGCAAGGAAATATTTATTATCATTGGAAGTGGAAGGAGTGATGGGTCCTACGACATCGAAGGCCCACATAGAGAATGGCCATGGAGACACGACTGATTGCAAGTACGTAGCTGGTGCATGAATAAAAGGTGCATGTATCTGACACTGAACGCACTTCTTTACAAAGCGATAGCAGTCTTGCTGCATAGTTTTCTAATAATATCTTGCTCGAATGATCTGCTTAACAAGGGTTTGGCAGCCAACATGACCACCGCAAATGCCTTCATGTGATTCTCGTATGACTTCTTTGGCTTATTCTTCATCTAAGCACCTGTAATACTCAGAACTGAACCCACGACGATAAAGAACATTGGCAAGAATAAAATAACGGACAAACATATGTTGAATCGCTTTTTGCTCCCTCTTTGATAATTCTGGTGGAAGCTCACCAGTTTCAATAAAGTTTTTAATATCTTGGTACCAAGGCTTCCTCTTTTGTTCCGCCTGGTTAACTTGTATTACTGGAATAAAGGCAGGTTGGTCAAGTCTGCCGATTTCAAAAGAACAACAGGATTCTCCGCTTCTGAAAGATATAATAGAGCCTAGGCTGACCAAACCGTCAGCTATTTGATTAAACTTTCTTTTGATATGGAAAAGCTGAAATTCAAAATTGTTGATGAGGGCTAGAACGATCTTTTGATAAGGAAGTAACTTTTGGTCTTTTACCTGCCATTCAGCTTTGACTTGGCTGACGACAAGCAATGAATTATCGAAAGTGTGTACTCTCTTAACATTGAAGTCTTGCAGAATTCTCAGACCTTGTATTAAAGCTTCATACTCAGTCATATTGTGAGTGCACTAAAAATCAAGTTTCAGAGAGAAAGGGATCATCTCTTTTTCTGGTATGATCAGCAAAATTCCAATTCCTATGCCAGCCATGTTCTTGGAACCATCGAAAAATAGATTCCAAACTGGAGACTGTTGAATATTATGGATGTGTTCATCAGGGAAATTATCCTCTATTTTTATATTTTCTATCAAAGGAAAATCAGCTAACTGGTCGGTGATAGCCTGGCCTTTAATTGACTGTTGAGAAATATATTTCAAGTCATACTGCATTAAAAGGACTTGCCACTTGGCAATCTGTCCACTGAGAAATGGTTGTTCGAGAATGTACTTAGAGGATT
This sequence comes from Nuphar pumila, assembly GCF_984573655.1. Taxonomy (NCBI): domain Eukaryota; kingdom Viridiplantae; phylum Streptophyta; class Magnoliopsida; order Nymphaeales; family Nymphaeaceae; genus Nuphar; species Nuphar pumila. The sequence goes on along the minus strand of NC_143252.1, from coordinate 109,022,068 downwards.
AAGTTTTGAGAGAATCTTGACTTCTGATGCCAACAAGTAATGTCTCAACTTCTGACACATCCAAACCAGTGCTAGACATGTCTTCTCTATCTGAGAGTACTTCTTCTCGTAGTCAATAAAAGTCTTGCTTATATAGTAAATGGCATGCTCAATCAGACTGTCTTCCTCGCATTGTGCTAAGAATCCGCCGCAAGTGACTTGGTTAACTGAAACATACAATAACAGAGGCTTTCACAATTCTTGTGGCTTCAGGACGGGTGGGTTAAGAAGATACTTCTTGATATGATCAAACGATTGTTGACACTCTGGTCCCCACTCAAATTTCACTCCTTTTCTAAGTAAATGATTGAAAGGCTCACATCTCATGGCAAGATTGGATATGAATCTCCGAATTAATTGCATACGTCCCTGAAGACTACGCAATTCTTTGAGAGTGGTTGGAGGTGACATATCAATAATGGCTTTTGCTTTGGCGGGATCCACTTCTATCCCCTTTTTGCTGACCAAGAAGCTTAATAACTTACCTGATTCAACTCCGAAGATACACTTTTGAGGGTTGAGTCTTAACTTGTAAAGAATGAGTCGCTTGAAGACCTGACTTAAAGCATCGATATGGTCTTCTTCTTCCTTGGATTTGACTAGGATATCATCAACGTATGCATCCATGGTCTTGTGCATATGATCATGGAATATGATGGCCATTGCGCGTTGATAGGTTGCTCCAGCATTCTTGAGCCCAAACGGCATGACTGTATAACATAAAGTACCCCATGGCGTGGTGAATGATGTCTTGGATTGGTCACAAGCGGCCAATTTGATTTGATTATATCTAGAATATTTATCCATAAAAGAGAACATGGCATGACCAGCCATGCTATCGACCAAGAGATCGATATTTGGGAGCGGATAGTCATCCTTTGGAGTAGCCTTATTGAGATCACGGAAGTCGATACAGATTCGAACTTTACCATTCTTCTTGGGAACTGCTACGATATTTGCCAACCAATCTGGATAATCTATTTCTCGAATGAATCCTACTTTAAGCAAGTCCTCGAGTCCTTCTTTGACCTGTTGCTCGATTCGAGGATCCATCTTCCTCAACTTCTGATTAACTGGTTTTGCATCAGGCTTCAAAATGAGGCGATGTTCCACCAATTTAGGATCTAACCCTGGCATATCCTCATAAGTCCATGCGAACACTTCTTGATACTGCTTGAGAAAATCGATGAGCCTTTCCTTCTCAGTTGTGCTTAGACTGGTACCGATCTTGAGAATTTTAGGACTATCTTATGAACCAATATTGATGTCTTTAGTTGGATCCTGAACTAGGGTCGATGGCTCATCTTGTTTCTGAATCGCAGCAAATTCTGGCAACTCTGGAAGCGATGAATCAAATTCTACCATTTCCTCTGGCTGCTTGGTGACCTTACTGTCCTCTGCTCTTGCCCTGACCCGGTAAATCTTTGCAGGTTTCGATGTGATTGAAGAATTGATGACTAATCTCTTTATTGATTGGGAAGACATTCTGAAATTTTGAAAAGGAATAGCTTTTTAGAAAGAGTTTATTCATTATGGCATAAATTGCATGAAATGAAAAAAGATAAGAACAACGAATTTTGAAGACAACTTGCAGAGGAGTAAGAGTAAGATGGCACCCAGATAGACGAGAAAATTGATAGCTTTATTAAAGACTTGAAATGAAATAATGACATTTAAAATAAACTGAAATGGGACATTGTCCCAACAAACTTCAAAAATCAAATGAATGAAAAGGAGAAAGACGGATGGTAGAAGCTTTTAATGGATCCCCTTAATAAAGACAGTATTTTTATGAGATCTTTTGCCCATGAATCCCAATTCTGCCCTGCGCGGATGATGATCAGGGATCACTGGCTCTAGCCGGCCATCTTCGTTCTTGCCCAAGCCTTTGAAAGGCTGATAAACATGCTTCAGTAACAGGTCAAACCCTTTCTTGGTTCTTACAAACTGCGGGAAAAGAGAATGGTCGTTGAAAGTGTTGTAATCAAGACGACCTCCGATTTTGAAGAAATGTGACCCTTGCCATCGGACCATCATTGTAGTATGCTTCGCCTCTGGTGTTGCCTCTAGTTTTAACATTTCCAGATTTTCGCTAAGGACAACTTCTTCATTCTCCCTGATGCTAGGAATATCAGCAGTATAGGTCAGCCAAAGAATCATAGGCTGAGGCAGCCTCTCTTCTAGATCTTCCCCCAAGACAGTAGTTATCATGCCGCCTTTAGACCACTTAATGCACTGGTGCAGAGTGGATGGCACGACATTGGCATTGTGAATCCACGTTCGCCCCAATAGAAGATTATATGTTGGTGGCACATTGACGACGTGAAAAAAGCACTGTGTGAACAGAGTAGTTGATAAATGTTTCTAGGAAGATTTTGCCCCTTGTTGTATGTCCGTGATTATCAAATCCATAAATGGTGATCGGATCCAGCGTGTATTCTTCTTCTTTTATACCCAGAGCCTTGATAGTCATTTTGGGGCAAATGTTGAGGCTACTGCCTCTATCTATAAGCACGTGGGGTACAGTCATTCCCCGGGTTTGCACCACAATGTATAGAGCATTATTATGAAATGTGTGAGGCTTGTGCAGATTCTCATCTGAGAAAGTTATGGGAGCATTGGTCATGGCCTGATTAACGATCTGGGCCATGTCTTCGAGAGTGATGCTTGGCTTAACCTTGATTTTTCGTAGTAAGTCATTCAGAACTTGTTGATGCTTAGGAGAGGCGCGTGCCAACTCAAGAATTGGGATGTTGGAGAGGGCAGTGATTGGTCTTTGCACTGTATCGATCTTTTCTTTTGATGCTTTCCCTTTTTCTGAAATGGGTTTGATAAAGCTTTTAAGGAACCATGGCATTCTTTTGGCTACCTCTGGCGATACCCCAGCAGGCTCTTTTGAGACTTTCAGTTTACTGAGAGCTGAAACGAGGTCCATCTTCTGAGAATTGGACTGAGCCTTACGCAATACTAATACCTGATGTTGTACATTGATATCGCTACTAGGACATGGTTGGATATGATCTTGAGGCTGGAAAGGATGGCCAGATATCATTGCGGTAGAATGCTGAAAGAAAGGCTAATTTAGTATTCCCATTTTCTCACCTTCGGCACCTTCTACCAACAAATTTTTGTCAATATAATCTTGTATGATGTTTTTGAGAACGAAATAATTCTCAATGTCATGTCCCACTGTTCGGTGAAACTTGCAGAATCTGTCCTTCATTTTACCCATAACCACTGGTGGATCAGCTACCCTTGGGAGCTTAATCATGTCATTGCCGAGCATATATTCTAGCACTGTTTTGAGAGACTGATCTAGAGGGGTAAACTTGCGATTATAACTCCAGCCTTCACACTTTGGCTTTTCTTGAGGTCTCGACCCTTGATCAAGGGTCTGATGTGGTTGTCTGTCATACTGAGGGATCAATTTGCTTTTTTAATCATTTTTATTGGGGTTTGACCCATAACTGTGATCTTTCACATTTCCTTTATTCTGATTTCTACTATTATTGGTAGAGTAAGTGAAGTGGGTTTTCTTCTTTGATTTCTGCTGACCGTTGTTCTTGGTGAACATGAAGCCTTCATAAGATCCATTTTCCATACTCAACTCAAGTCATTCGGCTCGTTCTGTCAGTTCTATGAAAGTCTTTGATGGAGAGGTGGAAATCAGTCCCCTTAGGGGTTGCAAGAAGTTGCTCAGGATCAAAGATAGTGCATGTCCCTTTGATATCGGGTCACGCATCTTGTTGCAAGCGGATATCTACCTATGAATAAAATCCCTGGCTTTCTCATTTTCTTTCTGCTTCAGACTGCAGAGGTGGCTGAGAGTCAGGAGGGCTTCGACATTGAATAAAAAATGCTCAATAAACAAATTGACCACTTTGTCAAACTCTTTCAGCTCTATAGTGTTAATGTGTTCTGAATACCATTTCGCTGCAATACCCTCCAAACTGCGGGGAAAACAAAGGAAAAGGGCTCGATTGTTCCTTTTGAACTTGAAACACTCTGCAAAGAAAAGGGCGAGGTGTGCCTTTGGGTCACCCGAATCATCAAACTTGATAAATTTCTTGGGGAGATTGTCGAGATCGTCATCCCCATCCAGTCCGTCATAAAAATCTTCACTTGTGAAGACCCTTTTGCCTTTGTCGCGGGCTTGCAGATCTTTAACCATCTTAACCACGTCTTTGAGTTGTGGCTGAGTAGGGTCATTGACAGATTGATTCCTGGATTTATAGGCCAACCCCTGCCCTTGAATCAATTTTCTAAATGTTTGATGAGCTTCATATTCTTTGTCAGTATCTCCCGCTGATTCTGCCTCATCAGAGGTTTCTTCATGACGACTCTGCTTTTTAGTGATCTTCACATTCTTTTTCACTATTCGACCTTTGACCCTTTTCTTATTGTGGGACTTTCCTGAGCTAGCTCATGTTTCCTCGGTTAATAACTTACTCAACATTCTCTGGAACAATGAATACATCTATGGGTCGATGTCATCATTAGCTTGCTGATTTCCATTTTCGGTGGATTGTGAAGAAGCTATTTCTTGTACTAAAGCTGATGGGGAACTGATAAGCTGAAGTGGCACGGTTTTCCTTCCGGACCTCGTCTGAACCATGTAAGGATGCAAGTGCTCTCTGCAGGGCAACTTTGAGGATTAGCTGCTGGAAATGGTTTTGAATAAGAAATATTTGTTGAATATTTGGTAGACAATTTGGAGGATGTCCCATTACTAGGGACTGAGTCATCGTTGGAGTCACGATAATTGCGTTGTTATTCTTTGCAAAATAAACAACTGGAAATATGCCTTGTTACCTAGGCGAGGTCATCAAACCAAGATAGGATGAAAATTAAAGGAATTTTATTGAAGGAAAAACATGATTTTATTAATAATACACTTGACAAAGGGGAGTGGGACAGACAATTTTCCACCACTCCTGATAATCAGACGATATTCAAGGACCAGGAAAAATAGTGAGAGTAACAAAAAAATCATAGTCGTGTCTGGCAGAATGGTATGCTCCGGACCACTGATCTGATGTGAGATCGAACTCTGGAAAGATCCCTGATAGTAGACAAATTTCTATGCGCTTCTGTCTCTGAGAGAACTGTCTCACACAGCGCTCTGGATGATAGTATGCGCAGAAGAAAGGGCCAAGTAGCCTGAACCGCTTGTTGTATGCATAAGTATATCTGGGAGGTGATTCTTGACGATCAAAGTAATCCCACACGACTTCTTCCTCCTGAAGGTTGTCGATCAAGAATCGATATCGTGCAACTGGAGGAAGCTTTGCACCATTGTATCTGAATGAACTAGCTCGGGCTGGCACATGCTGGAGGAACCAAGACTGCAGGGCATAGGTACATCCTTCGACTAGAATTGATTCTCCGAGTGTGAAACAAGTCAACCCTCGATATAGAAAAGTGAGTGTGGCCATGGCTATGGAGAGGTGGCTAGTCTATCGACTTCCCCACCTTCGCAAGAGCTGAACTATCCTGATATCCATGTAATTTCGTCCACCTGAAAAGAGAGTCAATCCCATAGTGCATAAGACCATCGCATGCTGGATTCTTTCTTGAGTTGTTCGAGATAAGGAACTGACTTCCATAAATGCCCCATACTGTCTGTAAATTTCGAGCAGATTCACATATTCATTTTTATTCTCCTCGATCAAGGGCCAAGACTTGTGTCCTATCATGCGGGCTAAAGCGTCTCGGGGATCCAGACCCTTAACATTGATCAAAAATTGCTTCTCCAATGGATTTCCAGGCTGACCAGCTGATTCTGGTAATCCCATAATCTCTGAGAATCCGTCCATCAACAAAGTCATTTCTCCCCATGGAAACCAGAAGGTACTAGTACTCGGGTTTCATCACTCTGCCAGTTCGTGGATCAAATTGTCGTTGATTGTTTGTTTTCCCACTGTGGATGTCAATTTCAATCTACAATCGCTCAAATGATCCATAAACATACGAGAAAAGTTCTTGAGTCATGAATAATACCACCGAGGAAGGAAGGATCCGGTGTTGAGGACTCAATGTTCAAGAAGACCTTGTCTCACCTCGTAGGAGATGTGACCCTCAGGAAAGACCGAATAGGGTTGATTGGATGCCATCAGACTGGAAAACAAGGAAAATTAGAATAAAACTTAGAAAAATATAAGGATTTTGAAAAAGATGCAGACAGGATAAAAATGAAGCAGGAAATTCGAGATCCAAAAGAACGAAAGGATGGAAAATCACCTGGAGTTTGGAGGAAAATAAAGGTGAATTTGAAAAATCATCCAGGGTTTGAATAAAACAGAAATTTTTAGACAGAGTATGGAAACAGATGGAGAAACTAGGGATTTTTTAAAATCGTCCAGTATTTTAGAGAACTTGTGGAAAAATGTAATAAAAAAAACTGACATTCAATCACATCTTGTACAAACAAGTATGCACATACAACATTCTCTAAAAGCTGACTCTAGATGCACAAGTTTTGAAATAGTTGTAGGACCTTAATCTTAACTCTAAGGTTCAAATCAACTGTGTCCAATCATGCTATGTCGATATACTTAGGCCGAGGCCCGATGTACGTGGCATAAAATCAATTTCTTCGATTCTAGGTTCAAGTTTTCCAACATCCTTGAGCATCTGCCGATATACGTTGGACTATGGCCCTTGGTACGTGGCAGGGGGCGTTAGCCCAAATAAGTGGCCCAGTTATGAGGCTTTGTCCCGAACTATGGTTCTGAAAGAAAGCCCAGCAACATGAAGACCGGGTAAAGATAGGCGGGGTGGTTTTTGAAAACATGAGCACATGCAAGCAAACAGAGGGCGCTAAGACCTAAAGAGATAGAGATTTTGAAATATTTGAAGAAGCAAATATTGTTTTGATACAATTCCTAGATTGAGGAGGGTTGTATTAGACCTAAGTCTATGTGAGCATGAAAATTTCCTCCTCAATATGGTCCTACCAAACCATGCTTAGTCTACATGTAATCCATGTCAGCTGGGTTCAAGTCTAGGCTCCTAGGTTCACATGATATCATGAAATAAAAGCTGACATTCCATGGGATACGATTTTGACAATTTAAACTAAGTCAAGCACACAATTGATCAGGCGAAGACAGGTCCCATCTCGATCGCCAAACCTGTTATCATCGCAAAATTTTACTTTTGCAAGTCAAACTGACCTTTGAAAAAGTTTTTTAAAATAACTCGCCTTTGTTTTAAAATGCGGGATAATTCTGAAGAATGGGACTCGCCTGTCGATACGAGGTTCAACCGTTCTTGGCACCTTTACCAAGGGTAATCGAACCAAGGATCAATTGTGTGCTTAGCTTTGATCAACTTGTCTAGATCATGTTCTATTTCCTAAATGCACAAAGAATCATGCATGTGCTATGAATTTTCTGAAAAATGCAGATTTGAAAACATGATGTTTGCTTCTGATATTTGAAATACTTGGAAAATTCTTAGAAAAGATGTCACTTGAAAAATAATGAATCATGATGAAAGAATATTTCTGAGGAAAATGAAAATCGATTTATGAAGAATCCAAGTGTTTTGTGAAAATCGATTTCTAAGGAACTTCAAATAACTTTAGAAAAACTTGATTTCTTTGAATTTGAACTTTGAAATTGAATATATAACTTGGAAAATCATGAGTATGAACTTGATAAATACTTGAAATACCATTTGAAAGCTCAGAGCTTTGAGAAAATCAATTTCTGAGAAAGACTTGAGAAATTTTGAGAAAATTGATTTCTTTGAATTGGAATTGGAATCTGCAAATGAATGAAATGAATGAATATGGATTTGAAAGATATTGTTTTGAAGAATTGAGAAAATTCTTTTGTATTTTTTAGAAATACAGTGCATTTTGAAGTTAGCCTAAGAGTGTAGGCTGAATGTAGCTAATACGAAGATCACAAATCTGGGTCTCATTCGTATTCTGACTATGGCCATAAATACGAATTCCATCAAGTTTGTCAACTCCCTAAGAGCTAGTGCACGTGCCATTCGTGTAGACTATGGTGAATTTATAAAATGTGCATGAATAATGCATTCATTAGATATTAAAATTTACAGAATCAAACTATATGCAATGCAAATCCTAATCTAAGCAGAAATTGAAATTCTTATTCCAAAGTTAATTATAATTTACATCACTAATTGAATTTAAATAACTGAAAATAAAGTCTTCAATATCCCTGCAAAACTAGCAAACTTGTTAGTGAAGATATGTTGGCTTTTCAAGATTTATCCTGTAATATCTTGAAATTACTGAATTTTGCTAGATATAGGCCATTTTCCATAATTCCCTGAGATAAACATGATAAAATATGAAATAAAATAAAATAAATAATAAAGATAAATAACTTTGAAAATCGAAATTTAAGAAAAAGAGACAAAAATACCCCTGAAAACAAGACAATGGCCTTGAAATTAGGGTTTGCAGAAAGATATTTTGTAAAATGCAAGTTTTGAAATTCAAATAAGGATAAATTAAACCAAATATGATATGACATGATTAAAAATGAGAAAACCAAAGTTTTTAATTTCGAAATTGAGGTCAAATGATCAAATTGCCCCTGATAGCAAGACTATGGCCTTGAAATCAGGGTTTTAAGAAAAGATTTTGGTAAAAACATTGGATTTAGGATTGAAATAAACATAAAATCGACCATGAAACATCCTAATATGATTCTAAACATAAACAAACCCTAAAAACATGAACTTATACACGAAAATCAAGAAATATCATGAAAATCATGATTTTAGCAGTGTTTCGGGATCCTACAAGTACCCTGTTTCATAATTTGATTGATTCAAGCACCAAACGATATCCAAAATTCATAAAAATCAGTTTGTGCAATCCTTGTAACCCTAGAATTGAATTGGAAACATAAAAATTCAATTTTGACGAAAAATTTAATTCAGAATTTGCATAAAATCATAAAATTTGTAATTTTTGCCCATGGATATGTACCTGTTTCAGTGTTAGACCCGAATCAGAAGTCAAAACACCATGAAAATTCTTGAAATTTTACAGAGGTAAAGTAGACATAAAAAAAAAGAATATCCCTTTTACAGATCGGAAAAGTCATCTTCGATGAGGGAGATACCTTTCCGGCAATCTGGACTTAAATATAACGAATCTAAAATTGATTAAAATAGGTACTTACGGTTGTAAATATAGAAATAAATATCATACCTTATCAAAAATTTCTAAACTTTTAGAAGTGAATAGTAGACAAAAAAATAATGAACTTCCCTTTTTATAGATCATGAATTGGATCTACGGTTTGAGATCTATGATCAGTACAAGTTGGATTAGGGTTTTTATAAATCATAACGAGTTTTAAAATATAGATCCGACTTTCTGACAGAGTAAAAATACCAAACAGAGTCAAAAAATTATGAAAATTTTACAGTAAATAGCCTACATCAACACTAAGCCGCTTCATTTTCCGGATCTCAAATCGGATATCGGATGAAATAAATAACACATCTGCAAGTTATGCTTAAATTTAAATAATGATTTTAATCAACAAAAATCCCGATTTTGACTTTATATTTTATTAGTAGGGTTCCCGAATCCAAAAATGCCTGATTTTTTTACAGTAGTTTACTGACATATCAGTGTATCACATATAAAAAAATCAGTAATTTCCAATGAGTATTTCAATATGAAATAACATATTTTCTACAGATCTGAAATTAAAATCTATAGAAATCTAAGAAACACCAATAAAACATGATTTATTTAATGAAAACAACAAAAAAATACCTAAACAGTAAAATGAATCCTATTTTGATGCTGTAATACATGAAATAAACAGTAATGTGCTAAAAAATAAAAATAAAATAGGGAATCCATGGCTGGAATTGCTTTTACCCTTGAAATCATGAATTTAATCCATTTAATTGGATAAATCTCATGTTTTCTTGGTTAAGAATATAAAAAACAATGCAATAAACGATTCTAATGGATTAGAATCATGAAAAACAGCATAGAATAGGGTTAGATCATCTTCTTGAATTGAATTTGAGGTTCTTGAGGTTGAATCCATGAAAGGGGAGGCACCAATGGTGAAGTTTATATTAAAACATTAAATAAAACATAAAAATTAAAAAAAAAAACTATACCTTGAAGTTGCAGCAATGGAGGAAAAAGCTGGAAGAAGAGCGAGACTCCAAGACACTCAAGAGGAGAGAGATAGGGAGGTCGACCCCCCTATGGGCCTTTTATAAAAAAAATTAGGTTAAAATCATGACTTTTAAAAAAATTGAACTCTAAAGGGGGGGGGGGGGATTTTTTTTAATTAAGTTTGACCCTTTGACTTTCCTAATTAGGCTCCTAACTAACCTAAGACTCCTAATTAACCCCAAAAAGGTCCAAATGTGGTGCCACCTAGTGTGGGCCCACTTTGGTTTTTAAAGCTTTAATTAAAACTTTTAAAAACAATAGTTTAAAAACCAAAGTTAAAATGGATTTTCAAAATAGATTTTGACTCTTCTAAACCTCTAAACTAACTAAGACACTGACTAACCCTAGTCTAACCCTGACTTTATCAAATGTGGCACCATCCAGAGTCGGCCCCATTTGAATTTTCAAAAACGATTTTAAAACTTGAAATTGAGAGGTTTTTCAAAAGATATTCAAAAGTAAACTTGAAATTAAAAGTTTTGAAATGACACAGAGTTCCAACTGGGTCAAACCTACTCTAGATATGGCGCCAACTGAGTGGGCCCCACATCAGAGTTTTGAAAATTTGAAATAAATACTGAAAATGGCTTTAAAAAGGGGTTAAAATCAATAATTGAAATTCAAAGTTTTTGAAAATAGAGTTTTAATCGAACTGGAACTCCGGGCTAGAGTCCTGAAATTTTAGGACTCTGAGATTTTAGATTTTAAAAGCCAATTGAAGGAGTTTATGAAAGATTTTATCAAAACTGGTAAAAAAAATAAGTCAAAAAACACAGTCAGGGTTAGAGTCCTAACTCAACCGAAACTCTGAAATAGAGTCCTGAATTAACTGGATTCTGCAAGATGACCTAATTTTTGAAAAAAAATGAAAAGGAATGAAAATTGAAGTAAAAGCAAACTTTAGAACAGACTCCTGACAGGATTAGGACTCTAAAACAGAGTCCTGATTAGACTAAAACTCTAGATTTTTTTTGGTATTTTCTAAAAAACAGACGAAAGAACTTGTAAAAACAGTGAAAATAATGACAAGTATTGAAATAAAAACAGAGTTCTAATCCAACTGTGACTCTTAGGACAGAGTCCTAATTGAACTAGAACTCTCAAATTTTTGGATTTTCTGAGAAAACAAATGAGAGAATTTTGAAAAATAGTCAAAAATAGGATAAAATTGAAGTTTTTGGTTCTCAGTCCTGATCTGATTAGGACTCTGAGAAAGAGTCCTAATTTGACTGGGACTCTGAAATTTTTTTGTTTTCTAGAAAGTAAATGATGAGATTTAAACAAAGCTTTTCAAAACCAGTGAAAATGAAGTGAGAAAACGAACTCAGGATAGAGTCCTAATTCGATCAGGACTCTAGGGTGTAAAATCCCTGAATTTTGAAACTTAGTGGTAAAAGTGTAACAATTTTAAAATTTGGAAAGATAAATGAAGAGATTTTGGAAAGATTCTTGCAAAATTGAAATCAGGGTCAGAGTCCTGATCAAACTGGGATTCTCTGAATAGAGTCCTGGTTTAACTAAAACTCTGAGTTTTTGACATGTTTTTGAAAGATTTTGAAAGATTTTGTTAAAACAAGGTAAAAATAACAATGAAAGATAGAGTCCTGATCCGACTGCAACTCTGAGGAAGAGTCCTAATCTGACTCAAACTCTAAAGTTTTGGCTAAAATGAAAGATTTTGAAAATCAGATGAAAAAGTTTTTAAAACAAGTGAGAATCAGAAATAACGGATGAAATCGAGATAGAGTCCTGATTCAATTAGGACTCTGAGAAAGAATCCTAATTCGACTGAGACTTGAGGATTTTGGCCAAAAATAAAGGATTTTGATCAATTTTCTCAAAAACAGGTAAAAAGGGTAGTAAAAATAGAGTTCTGATCCGACTAGGACTCTGGAAAAAGAGTCCTGATCCAACTAGGATTCTAGAAAAAGAGTCCTGATTAGACTGGGATTCTGAAATTTTGGACAAAAATGATGAGAATGAGCAAGGATATGACCACAACTGGTTTAAAATCAGAATAAAGTTTTAAAAAGATTCAAAAAGATGAAAATATAGAGTCCTGATCCAACTAGGACTCTAAAATTTTTGAGATTTTTGATAAATAAAGGAATCCAGAAGTGACACCACCTAAATGGGCCTCATCTGAGAATTGAAATCAATTGAAATTGAGTTTAAAATGAATCCAGATTATTTTTTTAGGAAAATATTTCGAAATATAAGATCCTGGGGTTTGGCAAATGGTAGAATGTCAATTAACACCCAGGTTTTGAAATTGACTTTGAAAGAAAAGTTTTAAAAGCTTGAATCTGGATTTATTATTTTGAAAATAAGAGTTTTGGATCTCGATAATGAGATGCAATGCTATGCAATGCAATGAAATGGTATGCCGAATGCATGCAATGATATGCAATGACACATGAAATATATAAACACTGGATGAGGGTGAAAATTTTGGGTATTTACAGACCATCGCCCAATGCAACTCATGTGGAGTTCAATAATATCAACTGAAAAATGTGCCAATACGTTAACATGGTGTTCAATCTCAAACCTTTGTCGGGACACATCAAGTGCGTAGTGCGCGGCATGCTTCAGTAAGGTGCCAAGAGGTGAAATCAAATAATGAACATACCTAACACGCATGAGCTAAGTACAACACTTGATGATATGCTTCGATAAGCAAATTATGCCAAGTAACATGATGTGCCAAGGTGAGTGAAATTCTAACTCGACTACATGTGTCTTGACCACTTTTGTACTCATGCTAAGAGGTAAATTATAATATTTACAAGTGTCATATATATTCCATAGCACATTCGTGTCAATATGTGCAAGTGTGAAGTGTAAGTGGGCAACAACAATCGATATGTAAGCCAGCTACTCATTTTCACATATTATTTTGCAATTTTGACAAAATATGTATTTGCAATTGTGTGTTACATCACATGTCTTTTTGCATCATATTTGACATCATTAAGTGCAAAGGCGATTCACATAATCGCAACACACTCTTTTCACTTCGCCATCACTCTTACGCGATTTAACGAAAGGTTATCATACACGTGTCATGATGTGCAAGTGGGGTGCAATATCTTACGAAACATACTTGCAAGAACTACATTGGCATGTTTCTCTTTGCAAAATTTGAACAAGGGCGCTTGCGCTTCAACATACATATGCTAAGATTCGATGCAAGAGACCACATATCGCAGTCACGGTGGCTGGAAAATAACACAGCCTCGACACGGTCAATTGCAGCCTATGAGGTCGTTGCAAGCATGTCGCACCATCCACGACCACGGCCAAGCGGGAGTTGTGATCCTGCTGTGGATGGGACGACCTAGGTGAGCAGCAAGCTATAGCTTGTTGATCACCTCCATGCTGCCATGACGCAATAGCAGGGTGTGCCATAAACGCCCAAGAGAAGGCCAGCACACTGCACCCTTTTGGGGCCAGCGAGCGGCAGCCACGACCTAACCCAAGCGGGTGCACGTCGCAGCCAAGGCGAACAACCAAGGTCTGGACGGTCTAGTCCAGACCTGTGTTGGGGTGTGCAGACCGTACACAAGGTCTGCACAGGGTTGGCCAGACCCGGTGTGGCACTGCCACACGCGGCAGCCACAACCTAACCCAAACCGGGTTCAAGTTGCGGATGATAAAGCAGCCTGGTCTGAACCAACCGGTCCAAACCTATGCTGGAATGCTCAGTACTTGAGCAGGGGTATGGATCAAGGTGTCCAGATCCGGTGTGGCGCTGCCACACCAGAAAACTGTGCAGGCCTGTGGCCTACGCTGGGAGGCCTACGGCCAGCAACCAGCTACCCGGGTGCAGCCTGGACCTGGTTGCCAGCCCCTGCATGGCTGCACAGCAGGAAGCCCCTGCTCGAACCAGGGAGCTCCTAGCAGGTCTGAACCGGGAAGGTTTAGACCAGCCAGACCGAAGACAGAGGGGCTGCAATAGGCCTCGGACTAGGGGTGTTGCTGCAGCTCGACTGCGGACAAGGAAAAGGGAAGGGTGGCCCGAGCTGACCATCACTCGGTCAACATGGGTCACGGCTGGAGCGCAGGCAGCCATCACAAATAGAGCTATGGCAGCCTGAAATGGAGAAAAGAGGATAGTGACTGGGCTGGGCTGTGAGTGAGCCCAGTCTGGTCATGCATTCATCCAACTGAACCCCTTCAAAAGAGAGACAAAGAAAATATAAGAAAGAAAAAGAAACGCAAGGACATACATGCTTGCAAAAATGAAATAAGAAAACATACTTTCACTATGCACAAGAACAAAAATGACATTCTTTCATAGATTTACCTAGAACCCCTTACATTTGACGGAATGAAAGAAGGGAATCTGGGTTCTAAGCATTTCAAAAATCAAATGAACTTATTTCAACAAGAAACGAGAAATCGTGGATGAGAAATGCATTTACACAAACAAATGAGTGTGTGGGTGCTCAAAAACGTGAAGAAACAACTATTCTAATACATGCACACTCTAATCCGCCGAAAACCCTTGCATGCACCGGATGCAAAGAAGGTTTTGGCTTCATGCTCAAACTGAATATGCATTCAACATTTCATCTAACTCAAAAACAGAAAAAAGAATGGAACATCTCACCTTGCTTTCGAATGGAGGAGGACAAGATGATATTCTTCTCTTAGCTTGAATATGAAACCCAACAAAGGTCACACACACACACACAAATTCGAAAGTTCGGTGGAAGAGGAGAGGAGAGAAAGAGAAAGAGGGAGAGCTCAAGAAAAAAAATGCCACTTTTTTGGGGGGCTCTCTCTTTCTAAAAAGGTTTTATACCTTGCATGGTTAGATGGATGGCTAGGATTGCCTTGGAGGATCCGACGGTCATGGTGTGTTTCACACCCATCAAGGCAATGGCAAGAGTGAAAGACTCTTGCATGGCCGCCCAAGAGCTCTGTTAGCCTTCTTCTTTTCAAATTAAGTTTTAAAACTTTCAAAAGTGTCATGGGGCGGGGGCTGCTGCCCCATGCACCCAATAGGAGCACACCTCCTTAATCATTACTCCCCTCCTTTTTACAAGGATGCCATGGGGTTGCCACCCACATGGCCAATCGGATGGATTTCTTATTAAAAGCCTACCTTTACTTACCACCATGCCATAGCCTAGCTTGGTCAAACGTGACCAGCTAGGCGCCCTCACATGGGTGATGCCCAGTGAGGTCGAGCCAAGGCTGGGTTTGATCTCCCAGTCGAGCCCAAGCTCACCTTCGAAGATAATAAAATAAATTATATATATATATATATATTCTTTTTTTTAATTACTCATTTTCCATTTCGGTAAAACCCATAATTCTCTTAGAAATACATTCATTTCTAAATTACGTACAATGAAAGGGTTTTAAATCATTTAAACTTTTTGATTTGCCATTCGATTAATTTTATGAGATTTGAATGAAATTTAGGGTTTCGATAAAAAAAATGCATCATGATATGCATATATATACATATTCGTATCAATAGGTATAGGTATATATATATATATATATATATATATATATATATATATATATATTAGGGTTTCACATCTATGTATATATGTGTGTGTGTGTGTGTGTGTGTGTGTGCCATGATTCACGTGGGTTTACAAAGATTTTTCTAAAAATTCTCATGATGTATTGAATTTTCTCAGAAAATTCGTGGGCCTTACATCCTACCCGCCTTAAAAAGGATTTCCTTCGCAAAATCAGAAACATCAATCGACAAAGAGATCAGGGTATTTCTCCCTCATGCTCGCTTCAGGCTCCCATGTGCATTATTTGATGTCATGGTGTTGTCAATGCACTTTAACCAATGGAATGGTCTTGGTAAGCAAAACTTGATCTCGACGATCAATGATCTTGATAGGCTTCTCAGCTATCGTCAAATCTTCCTGAACTTCCACATCTTCATATTGGATGATGTGTGATGGATCAAGAATATACTTCCTTAACATCGATACATAAAATATGTTATGAATTTGGGCGTATTGCTGATGTAGCTTCACCCGATAAGTTGCTTCTCTCAAGAATCTTGAATGGTCTGACGTATCTGGGACTCAATTTTTCCTTCTTTCTGAAACAAAAGACACTTTTCGTTGGTGATACCTTCACAAAAACCATGTTGCTAACATCAAAATGAAGCTCTTGCCATCTCTTATTGGCGTAACTCTCCTGTCTATCTTGCGCTGCCTTCAAACGCTCTTGAATTTTTTGCACTTGTTGAGTGTAGTGCTGAAGAGCAATCGGCAATTCGCTGAATCTATCACTGCTATCATCTCAATATGATAGTGATCGGCAAAGTCTTCCGTACAATGCTTTGTACGAAGTCATCCCGATACTAGCGTGATAGCTATTATTGTAGGCAAATTCGACTAAACACAAGTGTGAATCGCACTCGCCTTGACAATCGAGCATACAAGCTTGTAACATATCTTCTAACGTCTAGATTGTCGTTTCTGACTAACCATCAGTCTGAGGGTGAAAGGCAGTACTAAACTTCAACCTTGTTCCCAAAGCTGACTGCAATTATTCTCATAATCGCGACGTGAATCTAGGATCACGGTCTGAAATAATCGACATTGGTACGCCGTGTAACCTTACGATCTCTCGGATATATAAGTCGGCTAAACTCTTAAGTGATTGACTGGTCCAAATAGGTAAGAAATGAGTATACTTGGTGAGTTTATCCACAATTACCCAAATTGCATCGTGCTTTCGTCTGGTTTGTGGTAACCCTACCACGAAATCTATAGTAACATCCTCCCATTTCCATTGAGGGATCTCAATCCTCTGCATGGAACCTCCAAGACGTTGGTGCTCAATCTTGATTTGCTGATAAGTCAAGCACCTCGAGATGTACGTTGCTACTTCTCGCTTCATTATGTTCCACCAATACTTTTGTTATAGATCCTTGAACATCTTCGTACCACCAGGATGAACGATGTACTTCGACATATGAGCTTTATCAAGAATATCCTTCTTCAACTCAGGGTTATCTGGCACCCAAAGTCGATCCTTCATATGAATGCTACAATCATCCGCAATTCGAAAAGATGTACCTTCCTGCTTCGTTCAAGCTAAAAGCTTCACATACTACGCATCAAGCTTCTGTGCCTCGACAATCCTAGGCAAAATCTTTGATCGGATGGTTAAACCCTACAATCTGATTATTCTGCCTCCAAGCAAAAATGACCTCCAAGCCACGAAATACTCGATCAACTTCTGGCTCCACATAAGGCTAGCTAGAATACTGCTCGATTTGCCACTAAGTGCATCCGCCATGACGTTCCCCTTACCAAGGTGGTAAGACAATGTGAACTTGTAATCCTTGATAAACTCGAATCATCAAAGTTGTCTCATATTTAATTCCTTTTGAGAAAATAAATACTTGAGACACTTGTGGTCAGAAAAGACCACGAACATATCTCCATACAAATAATGTCGCCAAGACTTCAAGGCGAATACTACAGCTACTAACTCCAGGTCATGAGTTGGATAGTTTCACTCATGAACTTTCAACTCCCTCGATGTGTATGCAATAACTCTGTCGTGCTGCATTAGCACATATCCCAAACTTGTTCCTGAGGCGTCTGTGTACACCACAAAACTACCTCTACCATAAGGTAAAGCTAACACTGGAGAGGTTGTCAGTTTAGTCTTTAGGATCTGAAAGCTCTCTTTGCATGAGTTAGTTCACTCAAACTTGACTCATTTACACAAAAGCTTCATCAACGGTAGTGTAATTCTAGAAAAATCCTAGATGAATCGTCAGTAGTATCCTACTAATCCAAGGAAACTACGAACATCGAAGACGTTCTGAGGTTGATTCTAGCCTAACATGGCTTCAACCTTCGCTGGATCAATTGACACTCCATCACTGGATATCACGTGACCCAAAAATATGACTCGCCTGAGCCAAAACTCACATTTGAAAAACTTGGAGAACAATCTTTGATGCCGAAGTACTCCCAAGATGATACACAAATGCTCTTGATGTTGCTCAAGACTCTCTGAGTAGATCAAGATATCATTGATAAACACGATCACAAAGGTGTCCACAAATAAATGAAAGATCTGATTCATCAAATCCATGAACGTGGTTGGTGCGTTAGTGAGCCCGAAAGGCATCGCTACGAACTCGTATAACCCGTATCTCATTCAAAAAATTGTCTTCGCGACATCTTCCTCCCTGATTCGAAGTTGATGATAGTCTGATCTGAGGTCAATCTTCAAAAATATCTTCGCTCTCTGCCACTGATCGAAGAAATCTTCAATTCTCGGTAGCGGATATTTGTTCTTGATCGTCGCTTGGTTGAGCATTCTATAGTCAATGCACAACCTCATAGATTCGTCTTTCTTTTTCACGAATATCACAGGTGCACCCCATGGAGATGCATTGGGTCTGATGAAACCTTGCTCTATCAACTCTTTCAACTGTTGCTTCATTTCTTCAAATTCTACTGGAGCCATACGGTATAGTGCCTTAGAAATCAGAATCGTTTCAGGCAATAACTCGATGCAAAATTTTGATCTCGCACTTTAGAGGTAATTTGAGCAATTCCTTCAGAAACACATCTGAAAACTCCCAAACTACATCTAAGTTCTCGATAAGGACTATCTTTGGTTCGACTGGGGCGATACTGACCAAGAACGCAATACCCCCATTACGCAAATGCTTTTGAGCCTTAAAAGATAAAATCAAATGACTGTCTCGAATAGGTCGAGAGAGACAGATTTCCAAAACTGGATGATCAGGCTGATATAAAACCACATTGCCTTCTCTACACAGAACTTGAGCGTGATACTCGAATAACCAATCCATGCCTAGAATGACATCAAACTCAGTCATGTTTAACAAGATTACGTCAGCTGGTGAATTTTGACATGCCACTGACACCTCAATGCTTGGAATAGTCAACACAAAAGGACTAATCACCAGTTGAAGTACGAACCTCCAACGGGTAATTCAAAGGTTCAACAGACATAGGCAAGGTTCTAGCAAATCTAACAAAAATAAATGAATGGAAAGCACCACAATAAAATAGAGTAAAAGTCGCTTATCCAACGACTGAGATAGTACCTTGGACCAACTCTCCCTTGGTCACTTGCTCTACAGTCGCGACATAGGCTAGTCCTGACACTGTCTTCTGACCACTCGCCCTCTGTTGATGAGATTGTTGTTGCTAAGGCAATCGCTGATATGATGGTTGTGATGTTTCAGAAGCATTCCTCTTCAAATCATCTGGTTGCTTCTTTCAACAGTCATTGATATAATGGCTCATCTTGCCACAATACAGACATCCTCTAATGTCGCGAGGACACGGTCGACCAAGATTATTAATGAGACATTTTGGGCAACCTGGTGTTGCCGCTAACTGCTTCTACTGATGATGATGATATTGGTGCTGACGGTTCTGATGACGATTATTGTTGCCTTGTGGTCGATTTTTCTTCGCTGGTGGAGTAAACTTCCTTCCACCAGGGTTCTTCTGAAATTGTCTCTTCTTAGGCCAACTCTTTTGGCCTGACTGTTGGTTTCCTCTGAACTGTTCCGCCTTCTGGGATTTGGATCAATCCTGCTCCAGAAGAGTGGACGTCTCTAAAGCCTCATCTAGTGTCGTAGGGGCATGAGTGTAAACTTTCATGCGAAGGGCAGGCTTCAAATCGTGAGCAAACTTTATTGTTCGATCCTTCTCGGTAACATAAACGTTAGGTCAGTAGCGTTCCAGACTTCTGAACTTCGTAACGTACTCAGCTAGTGTAGAGCTCCCTTGCTGAAGGTCAAGGAACTCTTGCATCTTCCGACTTTGCTCATACATTTGGAAGTACGTGGCATAGAAAACTTTGACGAATTGCTCTCAAGTGACCGCTTTGTTCATAAATTTGACTTCTAAGGTAGTCTCCCACTACCTTTCTACATCTTTCCGATGTATGTACGTTCCAAAGTCTACTTTCTGATCATCGTTGAAGTGTAGTACATGGAAAATCTGCTCGATCTCTTGGACCCAATCCTTTGCTGCTTCGAGAGTCAACTTCCCATCGAAAGACGGAGGGTTCATACTCATGAACTGCTTATATGGTACTATGGTAGCGGGAGTCTGAGTAGGTGCCTCACATCTCTGAGTGGCCTGCTGTAGATGGTCACCCATGGTACGCATCATCTCTGCCTAATGGCTGACAACCTCAGTAAGGTTTTTGAGAGACTCCATCAGGTCATCACATCGACCTCGCCACGCCATCTTGAACAAGAAAAATCACCAATTCTATTCATAAGCAAAAAGATTCATGCCTTTTTTATTGCATTCAAGCCCAAAAATACCCTTTCGCTAAGACAGGGTTACAAAACATACCCAACTACGTTGGAAAACAAAAATGAAACACTGACTCAGTGTTTTCATAAAATGTTCACAATCAAACAATCATCTTTATTTTCTATTGGTGTAACAGTCTCGGTAATCATTTTGGTTCTCGCACTATCTCCGCTTAGGACGAGGAGAAGATGATGGTGTGTATTGAGGGGAATTCGGTGGAGTATGTCGAGTTATCTCAGGGCCTACATTAGGAACTTCATTCTGCACTAGAGATAGAGGAGGAGTTGGCATGTACTAAGGGGAAATAGAGTATGAATAGGAAGTTGGCAAGTACTGGGGAGAATTTGACGAAGTTCGCAAATCTCCCATGGAATCAACTTCTAGCAGTGCTGAAATGGTTTCAGAAGCTACGTCTTCTATGGTCTCAGTATTACCTTTCCAGACTCCATCTCCCAATTTATGTTGGCACTCAATCTCAATATGCCCTCTAAGGTCACAGTAAGGGCAATCACTCAATTCATGGGGATAAATTTGTCCCACGTGATCCAACTTGCATCTAGCACACGGAGGTGCTTGATGTGTAATCACTTGAGTGCTTCGCATTATCTGCTGAATTACCCAGTCCAGAGCTTCTACGCCTTAAACCAAGTCATGCAGGGCTTGAAGAATCCTTTCATGTCTCATTTCCGATGGCATCTAACAAACATATATCTAATTATGCATGCAGAACTAAATAAAGCAGTAATAATAGCAAATAACAACATTTTCTAAGTTAAGCATACTTACAATGTGATGAACGATGCACGCTGAAGTCTTGGACTACACTTAGAACGTTGCTCAGATACCAACAACTGTAACGCCCAAAACCCCAACTAAGGAAAAACCTTAGATTTTTAGAGTTGATTTTTTTTTGAAAGGTTTTAAATAAGCAACGAAAAACAAGAGGAAACAATGGTTGCAGGTTTGGACGAGTTACAGTTAAATAATTACAAAAGTCACTATATCATAGTCCTTTATAAAATGAGATTGTAATTATATCAAGAATACAAGTCTCTCAAAAATTAGAGAAAATCTCCTCAAAACCAAGACCACGATATCCAAGTGTGGGTCCCAAGCCTTCAACCGTGCAGTTGTCGCATCACAGTTAATCTAATCATCACATGTATCCCCATAAAACAGGGTCAATACTCTTGCAAGTTGGTGAGATAAATCATTCACAATATACCATTTTCAGGAAAACATGAACATAATAGCAGTTATGACATGAATCAAAAGTATGTAACAAAACTACGGCTAACATGATGAAACTATTAGAAACATGCAACCAAAGTATATGTGCATGTGAGCATATATGTGCATCGTGCGACAATTACGAGAACTAGGAAAAGTGGCAATACAAAGCTATGTGCATTATGATGAAACTTGTTAGAAACATGTAACCAAAGTAAGGCAACTATGATACGTACAACGAGAAAAGCACAAGGAAACACAATATACAGTTCTAAGGTACGAAGCAAAAACATCTAACAAGGCAAGGTCAGCATGTGATTGGTTAGTGATTATGTTCTTCTTGCTTACTCTTTCGGGTATGCGAATGAACCTCGCATTCTGTGAGGCATGCACCCGGCGTCTGTTATTCAATTTCTAATGTGGTAACCGGAGAAACTACAGTCTGAGTAAACCTCATGCAGGTGGCCCGTGGTTGAGAGAAAATTGCGCATAGGTAAAGGATTGCAATCCACACTACTGCAATATTTGAGGCACCTCAATGGGTCACCTCAACCTCCCTAACTCTGAGTGACTGGAGGTCAAAGGACGCCTTTGCTCCTTAAAATATGTCATGAAATCGACCAGTCACTCAAGGTTATACCATCGACCCTCTCCAAGGTGAACCGTTTTGTGAATGGGTAACTGAGTGGTTTATCTTTCTTAAGTTGGTTAGTCTGATACACCTCTTTCTGAGGTATTTAGGCACACTTGCCTCATATTCCCCGCATGGCCACACTATCGAGGTCTTTGTCTGCCATTCACGTGCTCGAGCCTCACACGGCTAAGAAGAGCACATTGCCTGTGCAGGTGATATAACACCATTTTTTCCTTTTCTTAAGGGTATTACAACACGTGAGTTCACTCACGAACATGGGACCATCGCCCAACACAACTTATATGGAGTTCAACAATATCAACTGGAAAATATGTCAATACCCTAACATGGTGTTTGATCCTAAACCTTTGTCAAGACACATCAAGTGCGTAGTGTGTGGCATGCTTCAGTGTGGTGCCAAGATGTGAAATCAAATAATGAACATAGCTAACACACATGAGCTAAGTACAACACTTGATGATATGCTTTGATAAGAAAATTATGCCAAGTAACATGATGTGCCAAGGTGAGTGAAATTCTAACTCAATTACACGTGTCTTGACCACTTTCGTACTCATCTTAAGAGGTAAATTACAACATTTACATGTGTCATATACATTCCATAGCACATTCGTGTCAATATGTACAAGTGCAAAGTGTAAGTGGGCAACAACAATCGATACATAAGCCAACTACTCATTTTTACGTATTATTTTATAATTATGACAAAATAAGCATTTGTAATTGTGCATTACATCATATTCTTTTTGCATCGTATTTGGCATCATTAAGTGCAAAGGCGATTCACATAATCGCAACACACTCTTTTCACTTTGCCATCACTCTTACGTGATTTAACAAAAGGTTATCATACATGTGTCATGATGTGCAAGTGGGGTGCAATATCTTATGAAACATACTTACGAGAACTACATTGGCATGTTTTTCTTTGCAAAATTTGAACAAGGGCGCTCGCGCTTCAACATACATGTGCTAGGATTCGATGCAAGAGACCACATATCGCAATCACGGTGGCTGGAAAATAACGCAGCCTCGACACGGTCAGTTGCAACCTATGAGGCGGTTGCAAGCATGCCACACCATCCACGACCACGACCATGCGGGAGCCGCGGCCCTGTTGTGGATGGGGCGGCCTAGGTGAGCAGCAAGCTATAGCTTGTTGATCACCTCCATGCTGCCATGACGCAATAGCAGGGTGTGCCATAAACACCCAAGAGAAGGCCAGCACACTGCACCCTTTTGGGGCTAGCGAGCGACAACCATGACCTAACCCAAGCGGGTGCAGGTCACAGCCAAGGCGAACAACCAAGGTCTGGATGCTCTAGTCCAGACCTATACTGGGGTGTGCAGACCGTACACAAGGTCTGCACAAGGTTGTCCAGACCTGGTGTGGCGTTGCCACACGCGGCAACCACAACCTAACCCAAACTGGCTTCAGGTTGCGACTGATAAAGCAGCCTAGGTCTGGACTGACCGGTCCAGGCCTATGCTGGAGCGCTCAGTACTTGAGCAGGGGTTTGGACCGAGGTGTCCAGACCTGGTGTGGAGTTGCCACACCAGAAAAGGGTGCATGCTTGCGGTCTGCGCTGGGAGGCCTGCGGTCTGTGCTGGGAGGCCTGCGGCCAGCAACCAGCTACCCGGGTGCAGCCTGCACCCTATTGCCAGCCCCCGCACGACTACACAACAGGGAGCCCCTGTCCGAGCCCCTGCTCGGACCAGGGAGCTCCTGGCAGGTCTGAACCGAGAAGGTTTAGAAGAGCCAGACCAAAGACAGAGGGGCTGCAGCAGGCCCCAGACTGGGGGTGTTGCTGCAGCTCGGCTGCAGACAGGGAAAAGGGAAGGGGAAGGGTGGCCCGGGCTGACCATCACTCGGTCGGCCTGGGTCACGGCTGCAGTGCATGCAGCCATCACAAACAGAGCTATGGCAACCCAAAATAGAGAAAAAAGGATAGTGACCGGGTTGGGCAGCGAGTGAGCCCAGTCCGGTCATGCATGCATCCAACCAAACCCCTTCAAAAGAGAGACAGAGAAAACATAAGAAAGAAAAAGAAATGCAAGGACATATATGCTTGCAAAAACGAAAGAAGAAAGCATACTTCCACTATGCACAAGAACAAAAATGGCATTCTTTCATAGATTTACCTAGAACCCCTTGCATTCCATGGAATGAAAGAAGGGAGTTCTGGGTTCTAAGCATTTCAAAAATCAAATGAACTTATTTCAACAAGAAATGAGAAACCATGGATGAGAAATGCATTTACATAAACAAATGAGTGTGCGGGTTTTCAAAAACATGAAGAAACAACTATTCTAAAGCATGCATACTCTAATCCGCTGAAAACCCTTGCATGCACCGGATGCAAAGAAGGTTTTGGCTTCATGCTCAAACCGAATATGCATTCAACATTTCATCTAACTCAAAAACAGAAAAAGGAATGGAACATCTCACCTTGCTTTCAGTTGGAAGAGGAGAAGATGATATCCTTCTCTTAGCTTGAATACGAAACCCAACAAAGGTCACACTTACACAAATTCGAAAATTCGGTGGAAGAGGAGAGGAGAGAAAGAGAGAGAGGGAGAGCTCAAGAAAAAAATGTCACTTTTTTTTGGGCTCTCTCTCTCTCTCTTTCTAAAAAGGTTTTATACTTTGCATGTCTAGATGGATGGCTAGGATTGCCTTAGAGGATCCGACAGTCATGGTGTGTTTCACACCCATCAAGGCAATGGCAAGAGTGAAAGACTCTTGCATGGTCGCCCAAGAGCTCCATTAGCCTTCTTCTTTTCAAGTCAACTTTTAAAACTTTCAAAAGTGCCATGGGGTTGCCGCCCCATGCACCCAATAAGAGCACACCTCCTTAATCATTACTCTCCTTATTACAAGGATGCCATGGGGCTGCCGCCCACATGGCCAATCGGATGACTTTCTTATTAAAAGCCTACCTTTACTTACCACCATGCCACAGCCCAGCTTGGTCAAACGTGACCAGCTAGGCACCCTCACATGGGTGACGCCCAGTGAGGTCGAGCCCAAGCCCGCCTTCGAAGATAATAAAATAAATTTTCTATATATATATATATATATATATATATATATATATATATATATATATATATTTTAATTGCTCATTTTTCATTTCGGTAAAACCTATAATTCTCTTAGAAATACATTCATTGCCAAATTACGTACAATGAAAGGGTTTTAAATTATTTAAACTTTTTATTTGTCATTCGATTAATTTTATGAGATTTGAATAAATTTTAGGGTTTTGATAAAAAAAATGCATCACGATATGAATATATATACATATTCATATCAATAGGTATATATATATTTATTTATTTATATTTATATATACATATATATTAGGGTTTTGCATCTACGTACATATATATATATATATATATATATATATATATATATATATATATATATGTATATTTATATATATACATGTGTGTGCCAAGATTCACGTAGGTTTACAAAGATATTTCTGAAAATTCTCATCATGTATTGAATTTTCTCAGAAAATTCGTGGGCCTTACGATAGTTTGCTCTGCATTAGTTGCATGCATCGACATTAAGTTTTAGGTTATATCTGTAACACCCAAACTTTTACAACAATACTTTATCCAAATTTCATGGATTTCTTTTTTTTTCTTTGCAGTAGAATTTAGAAAAGGCTTTAGCAGCAAAAATAGACAATAATTAGTCATCAATTTTAGAAGATACCGAGAAAATCACAGGTATGTGGTATATCACTGATTGTCCACCAAAATATTTTATTTAAGCAAACCAAAACAAGTTATTTATTAGAAACAGTATTGCTTAGTAAAGCAACTCTAGATAAAATGGGTTTGTAAATAAAATATCTAACAAAGTCTGGAGAAACCCTGGATCTTGATGTCGCCTTGCTCCGCATATGACATTGCACGTTCAGTACCTATATCTCCCATAAAACGGGGTCAGAACTATTCCTGACATGGTAGAAAATTATTTCAATTCTAGAAAGTATATTATATTGAAGTAAAAAAACACACTCTTGGGTCGTAGTTGAAAACATCGTAGCTCAAGTCTGAACGACTTAGCGTATAGGTATCCCATGGAACGAAGTAAGAGCTCCTCGAGCCTAACTTAGCCATGCAGATACAATTTGGGTCCTTCGCTTGATGAATTCAATAGTGTACCGAGATCAGTACCTTATAAAAGGTGATGCATGAGTAGCACTTACGTACATTTATTCATTCATCAATGTACCTATAGCTAATGCATTGTTTCGATAATTATGACTTCACCCCCTGATACGCAAGAAAACTTAACTTTGGCATCAAAGGGTATATGCGTGGACAACATACGCATACGATATATGTGTGCAATCGCCCTCATGAGTTCTGATTGTTGGTGGTGGTGCCCTCCATAGTCATTGTGTTGGCCTTTTCGTCATCACCTCCGGCAGGCTAGATTCAATCAGCGGTCAAATGCCAACCAGGATCTTCTGAACGGCAATAGTTCACATGCTGGACGATGACTGCAACTCGACAGTGGAGGAAGCAACCTCTACTGCCACCACCCTCGTCACTTCCGTTAGGCATGGGGTATGCCGGCCAATGGGGTCTGATTGTCAAATACACGTCGACCTAAACCCTACCGATTGCGAGTTCACTGCCAAGAAGGAACTCCATGAGGGAGTTGGGGGTTTGGCGTCTCCCACTCGGTTGGTGTGATGCCCCAAAATGGAGAGACTTAAAATTTCACCATTTTTTTGGGAAGTCGTCTTTTTTAAAACCGAAAGTGTTTTGATCTTTGGGACCGTCACAGGGGTTGAAAAATAAAAACCAAACCACAACAATTACTTCAAAAATATTTTACTCGATTGAATGAATATCAAAGTTTATATAAATAAAAAACACAAAGACTTAGAGACAATTGAAATTATCTTAAACTAAACAAAAATAGAGTCCTCGTGTACTACAAATTTTCTAAGAAAACAAGTGAGACAACTCAATGTCTCAGTAAGTACTGGTAGACTTTTATTTGGTCTTTACTATGTACGAAATTATGTTCACAAAAATATGTCAACATTGCAAAATACATATCAATCAGACATATCTCAATTATATATCTTTCCACAACCACAAACTAACTATGCATTCATTAATGCATATTTTTATTTTATTTCTCATAGTCATATCTTGAAATTTAACGAGTTTAATTAATTCTAAATATTTTAACAAACATAAGGAATTGCTTGCATCTCACAATCCTTTATGTTCTAATATAAATAACTTAAACAATTAAATCTAAATGATAATAAAAAATTGATTGCATCTCACACTTCTTTATGATCATATCATCGAATCAAACAAATTATTAAATAAGTAATGCATATACATTCTTATCCTATATGCATGAACTATATTAACATCTTTCAATTTAAATTGCTTTTGCATTAAATGTCATGCTAGCAATCAATTCACAAAATTAAGTGACAATCCTGATTCAACACCTGAGGCACCACTATCTCGATCTACTTTAAGCATTCATACCTCCAGGGGGGTCATTAATACTTTTCATTATACATTTTTACCCTGACTAGTAGACACGCCAACATGAGAATCAAGGAACCTTTATCAAGGCTTCTTGCGGCTGGCAAATTATAGGGCAACTGCTAAACACACATACGTGGGCAAATTATCAACTCTTTCAATCAAGCCCAAAATCCCCCTAATCCATTGTGGTTGAGGGAAATGATCTAAGGTCCTTTAGACTGTCTGTTCATACATTTTCATTCTCACAGAGATCTTGGTATTGGATTTTCATTCTCACGGGCAAAACAAAATCCACTGAATTGGTGTTGATGTCGAATCACATTTGACGAACTCAATTGTCCTAAATTGATAAACTTAAAATTATTAGTGCAACTTTTCTTATATTTTATAAAAACATTTTCTCAATGCATGTCATTTTCATAATAAATGCAACATGCTCAATTTTCAAAATAAGTTGCACTTTTGAGTCAATACCCATTACATTTTCATGTATCAATATGCATTTTCAAAATCAACATGCTTATAATATAAAATAATATGGATTCACATTTGAAGCATAATTTTGCTTCCGCAAACATTTATGTATTGCATTATGTAGTTCAAATCACTTAAACAAAAATGATTATCATAAAAGATGCAATATTTGCATTAACATAAATTATCGCATCATTATGCATTTTCAATCATTCGACCATGAATGAATATTTGGATAATCCCAAAGTCCTAGGTTAGCACTCATGACTCAACCAAATCATGCAACACATAATTAAATTTAAAAGGTAGAATTAATTCATTTAAATACAATTTGAGTTCTTTAAACTCAAACCAGAAAGAATCACTTATTTTGTCTTGCAGTTTAGATATTTTAGAATTCTAAAATTCTAAAATAAATAAATTTATAAAAATCTTTCTGAGAATCCTTTTCCATATTTTGAGATTTTCTGAAATGATAGGCAGCATCTACCTTATTTTTGGATGCCATAATTACGAGATTTTCTAAAAATTTGGGCAGAACCTGCCCTAGTTCATATTAAAATTTTCAAAAATTTATTTGAAATTTTCAAAAATTTATTTAAAATTTTGGACAACACCAACTCTATTTTAGAATACTAGTGCCTATGAATTTATAAAAATATGGAGAATACTTGCCCTATATTAGTACAAAAAACCAAAGATCATTATAAATTTTTTGACAAAACCTCTCCTATACGTGAGCGTAAATGGACTGAAATTGTAACATAATTGCCACAATTCAATCCGTAAAAGAGATCCTAAGGGTTCAGGAGAGAGTTAAGGAATCCTATAAGCACATACAAAAGTTCAAATGAAGGCTACGGGTACATATCTGATTCTACTAAAATTTCAGCAGCTCTTGCGCGGTGCTACCTCAAAACTATCATCGAATTT
The DNA here is from genome assembly GCF_984573655.1 of Nuphar pumila. Lineage (NCBI taxonomy): Eukaryota > Viridiplantae > Streptophyta > Magnoliopsida > Nymphaeales > Nymphaeaceae > Nuphar > Nuphar pumila. The sequence goes on along the minus strand of NC_143252.1, from coordinate 108,992,673 downwards.
TGCAGAACCTCTGTTGGCCAAGCTCCAAACGGCAAATTTGTTTGTGCATGACTCATCCAAACAAACAAAAATCGCCAATAGGTAGAGGTAAGGTTCGCAAGGGTTTCTAATAATAGGAACTGAGATAAAAAATCTAGAGAGAGAAGTTTGGTTTTAGAGAGAAAAAACGAAAAGAGGAAAGAGTAGAGAGAGAGGAAGTTAGAGAGAGATAGAGAGAGAAAATGGGGGGGGGGGGGTCAAGTTTTAGAGAGAGCCCCTTAGGGGGTATTTATAGCTAAAGAGGGGGGGGGGACTCACTATTTTCTTGTCAAGTGCTACCTTTTTAAGTGCCCTTCTTAAAAACTAAGTCTCATACTCCCCTTTTTTGAAATTTAGTTTTGTAAAATAATCAACAAAAATCATTAAATTTTAGTTGTTTTATAAAAAAAGGTGAGTAGTTTTTAAATTATTATTATTTTTTTAATTTTTAATTTTATTAATTTTGTAAATCCTTTTAATTTTTACCAAAATACCCTGAGTTTTATTATTTGAACCTTGGTCTAATTTTAAATAACCAAGTTGCTACTTGGGTATGAAATTAGCTTTTTATCCTTCAATATTTTAAATATTTACCAAAATATATCCTTGAGGTAGTAAATTACCATTTTGTCCTTATATATTTTAGATATTTACAAGTGTACCTCTGAAATATGAATCAAAATAAATATCCAGATTCGTTAAAATATTTGGATCCGTTAACGATATCCATTTGAATAATATTCAGATTTGTTTAAAATGTCAAATCCGCTATTTGGATATGAAACTAAATTTGATAAAAGATACAAATCTGACAAAAGATCCAGATCTGAATTTTATTTGGATCGAGCTTCTAAACTTTGGATCATATCCAGATCTAGCTCGAGATCAATAAAGTTCAAACTCACTTAATGATAAATTTATTTAATCTTTTAAAATTTACAGATATTATAGTTGGGGGCCCAACGGGCCATCTTCCGGTGGTGCGGGATTCAGCTGACCCATTTTTGGTCGACAGAATGTCATCTATCGTATCTTGGCCGGTGCTGGGGCACCACCTAGCTAGTTGTTCTTTCCAAGAAGAGAACAAACCAGCGTGACCTTGAGAAGTTTCATCGATCGTTGGGAGCCACTTTACGAAGTTCAGCTAGGGGTGGCAAAATCCGGGTTCGGGTTTGGCTTAAACGGGTTCGTGTCGTAGACGGGTCGACACGCCTAACCCGTTTATTAAACGGGTCGGGTTCGTGTTAGGGGTATGCCAACCTGCCAACCCGTCTGACCCGTTTAATAAACAGGTTAGGCGGGTGGGTCAACCCGTTCACCCGAACCCGAACCCAAACCCCACCCGCCAACCCGCCGGCCAACCCGTTTATCTGACCCGACCCGCCTGCCAACCCTTTTACCCGAACCCGAACAATTATTCCAAAACCGAACAATTATCTCATTCCCCCAAAAAAAGGTTGCCACAGAACCATATTTTGGAATGTATATCAGAATTTACAGATAAAAGCATACAGATTAACTTATAAACAAACACCCATCATTCCTCGTCATCATTTCTTTTCAGAACACCCAAATAGAAATGCACCAACAAGAAGAAGAAACACAAACGGGAATCTGAAAACACCCATTCCCCTTACATAAAAGAAAGCCACAAGATGAGATCGAGAGAAGCGAAATGAGTAAAAAGCAAGAAACTTACGACCCAAGAACCTGAGCGAGCGTCTTAATATAGCTATTGATGATCTCGTCCCTGGTGGGGTTTCCCTCAGGAGGCTCCACGACGACGAGCCAGTGCTCGAAATCGCATCCATCCAACAAAATCGTCTCCTTGGGCGGCCGATTGCTCCAGTTGGGCGAAGAATCGTTGAGGGACGAAGTGGTGGGCCTGGACGAGAAGCACCGCACGCCCATCACCAGATTTCTGACAGCGCCACAAGGGAACGAAGGGGGGAATCTGAAGGGCCGCGAATGAGCGACGGTCGAGAAGGAGGATGAGGACCTCCAAGACTTGGTTTCCACGCCGTGACAGGAAGACATAGGGGAAGCAAGCGCCCTCCTGAGAAGATGGGATTTCCCTAAGATTGTCGACGCCATCGCAGATGGGGGATGAGAGAGGGAAGAGGAGGAAATGGGTTTGGAGAGGATACCCTAAAACTCTCTTAAACGCGCCAACCCGTTTACCCGACCCGACCCGACCCGTTTATTAAACGAGTTAACTGTGCTGTGTCAGGTTACCCGTTTATTAAACGAGTTATGATGAAAGTTTTTTGGGCTTCTGTTAAGTTACCTTGCATATTTGTCTGCATTGTGATCGGAGTCTTGTACGAATTGATGTAAACTAAGAGAGCTCGATTTACGAAAAAATCTACCAACCTCTGTCCTATATCTAGGAAAATAACTGAGAACTTAACAAAGAAGTAACTAAGATTCTCATATCAACTCTGCTCTGTCATATGACTCTAATTGTTTTATAGTTGAGCTTTCCCAAATCCTAATATAAGTAAATTACCTATTCTAATAAACTCATAAAAAAAATAAAACTCTTCTTAATTATCTTATTATAGATTCAAGATCTATTACAAAATTGTTCAAATACTAAAAATGATCTCAATGATAAAAGAATCCAAAAATAGCAAAGCTGATCAAAACGAATCCTTATGAGCCCCGAGTCATCGACTCCGCTCATTCATCAAGGACCGCACATTGGCCGACCTTCGGTTGGTAAAAACAGATAGTACACCCATCTTCTACCTTGTGGCAAGGGATGCTGCCACCTGTGGGGATTGTGCATATTTTTAAAAAATAGTACTTCTTAAGAAGTACCGATTTTATTGTCTCTTACTCTCTCACGCTCTCACTCATTAGAAAGCAAAGAAATATTCTAATATTAGGAGTTTTAGTCCAATGAGAAGATAGTCATTAAAGAAAGAAATTCATGTTCAATAGGAAACCCACAACGCTACAAATCAAAGAAAGTTCATATCAGGGAGGACTCTCTGCTCAAACTTTTCTTCAAATTAGCACCTTAATCCATATTTAAAAAGTAGCAAGATTAGAGTATCCAATAACAGAAAACTTAAAAAAGCTTTTTAGATGGAAACAAAGAAAACTTATCAAATTTGATTTGAATCCAAACATGGATCCGATATAAAATATTTATCCAATCGAAAACTAGGTAAAATGTCAGTGAGGGAGAGAGAGATTTTTGGTAAGCTGCTAAAACAATTCATATGTCAAAAGGAGGAGGAGAGAGAGAAAGAGAGAACATTTATCATTCAACATTACCAAAATACATCCAACCTAATATTGGATGAGAGAGGAACATAAGAGTAAGACAGCCACGTGACTGTGCACAGTTCAGAGTAGAGAGAGAGATTTATGCTTAGTTTTCTATCACAGTTCCTACTCTTTCCCAATGTCAAAAGGAAGAGAGAGATTTTTGGTAAGTTGCTAAAAAAAGTTGTATGTACTTTACTAAAATAAAAAAGCAAGAGAGAGAAAGAGAGTTTTTTGGTAAGTTGCTATAAAACAGTTGATAAGTTAAAAGACAGAGAAAGAACAAAAAGCCCCACACCCCACTATGACAGCTGTATACTGACAGAATATGAAGGAGCGATGAGGTGCAGCTGTTGCATTTGTGTAATGTGATTGCACCTTATCCAGAAAGCTGAACCTCCCCCCCCAAAGTTTACCCGATTTTTACGGTGGAACAAGAATAACATTTTTTTGCGACAGAAATCTGAGGTTAGGCAGATCCCCTAGTAGGTAGTTAGACAACCCTATCATTAGGAGTTCAAACTTGAAGCGTCCCAAGACAAGGAGACATGCACTGCTACTGCCAGACAAGCGGAGCCCCGGTTGGCGGAACAGGGATAAAATTGATTACGAATGGTTGGGCCAAGGAGATCTGTATCCGGCACTTTACTTCCACATATGGATCAGACGGTTGGATTACTTGAGGTTCGGATCATTTTCAGATCGGATCGGGTTCGAACCGCATCTAGGGATAAAGCTGAGGAACACGAGTTTCGATGGGGGTACGACGGACTCGGCGCCAATTTTGGTTTTCCTATATTATTTTAAAAAAGGTGGAGGCTCCCTTCCTCCATCAGCGAGGAGGCGGAGGGAAGATGGCGCGGAAGAGACTGGAGTTGAAGAGAATCGAGGATAGGGCAAGCCGGCATGCGAGGTTCTCGCAGCGTTGGAAGGGGCTGCTGAAGAAGGCCCACGAGATCTCGGTGCTCTGCGACGTCGAGGTGGGGCTCGTCATCTTCAGTCCAAAGGGGAAGCTCTGCGAGTTCTCCAGCCGCTCCTGGTACGCTCTCTTCTTCTTCTTCTTCTTCTTCTTCTTCTTTTTCTTCTCTAGGGTTTTGGCTTTCCTTTCTGGTTGGTTCTCTGGGTTTTGCGAGAAGCCGGGGGGGGGAGCTTGCTGGTATTTTTCGGAGGACGAATTCCTCTTTTCATCAACGATTTTAGGGTTTCAGGTCAGTTTTAGGGTTTTGTGAGGGTTTTTTCCAGAGCACTCCTCCTTCTTCTTCATGCGTTGATCCTTGTGGAGAACTTGATAAGTGAGATCTTCGGGACCGAAATTTGCTTAGTTTTCCGTCGCAAGGGCGATTCTGAGAGAGAAGCTCGTGTGATTTTCCCCCTTTCTTCCTTGACTCGATTTGATTAATTATTCGCGAAGAACTTTATCTAAGTGGAAGCTGATCTTATTTTGCGTATCTTTCCTCCTTTGGCTTCGGTTTCGGTGAACATCCTCGTGTAGTTCGAGCTCTTTGCCGGAAGTTTTTTTTTTTTTTGGGGGGGGGGGGTGGAGAGAAAACGTGATTTGAGTTCCAGATTCCTGTAGATCCGTCTGAAGTCCTTCTATTTCCGCCCGTTTTATCCTCTAATTTTATGTTATCTTCCGAGTCACGCAACAGGAACAAGGCAGTGTCGTGGATTCCGTGAAGGTGCCTCCAGAGGGGCGGGCTGCTTTACTGGTGCTAGTGATTTTATGCTTCAATTCTTGTCTAAAAAAAGGTGATCCTGGTTCAGTTCGTCAGGCGTCTTTGGAATATGCCGTTGTCTTTTCTGGGGTCCGATACCCTCTGCGAGCTTTTATTGCGCACCGCCGATTCTTCCTGTGCGTCTGCCCTCGTGTCACGTTTTTGGTTTCTTTCGTGTTTTTTTTTATTTGTTCCATGGCTCTTACTTTTCTGGCGGTTTAGATATATTTCTTTTCTGTGGTCCTTTTATGTATTACTTTTCTGTGTTCCACGGCTCTTGTTAGTTGACCATTTTGGCCTGCTCTCTTTCTCTCTCGGTATGATTTCGTGGCTTCACTCTGGGATCTAAATTGAGAGTGGAAACCTCATGCCGGTTTGGATGAAGATGGCTCTGTTTTTGTTCCAGGAGAAACTTTGTGGTATATGACCAAGTTTTGCGTTCCGGTGTATGTGATGTTAGATGTCGGTTTAGGCCTGTTTCGTATTTCTATCATTTCTCCTCCGGCTTTTCTGCTGCCCAAACCAGGTCTTGCTTTGAAATTAAGCAATTGTTGTCATTTAGTCTACGTTTGGGAGCCTTGCATGAAAACACGGTTTCAGTGTTGCCAAGATACTGTTTTGCCAGTCTGCGATGTTGAGAGATGGAGTTGCCAAAAACATCCGCTCGTGAATGGTGTTGAGATGTGGTGTTGGGGCTGCCAACAGCGTTGCCAATGCATTGTTTCAGCAACGCCACTGCTCCCAAACTGCAAGAGAGTATGAGAGCACGGAGAGAAACCACAGCACAACCTCCGATTCAAGGCTCCCAAACATAGCCTGTAATTTAAAGAGTGTTGTCTGTCTGTCCTGATGAAGCTTCATGTTCTTTACTAATGTTTGGGTGCAAAATATACGGTGCTTCCTCTGAGAAAACGCCCATGCTACTAAGCGATCATCTGTTTGCTTGCTTCTTGTCTATTTTTTCTCTGCATTTTATGTTCTATTTAAAAAATTTATGCTGCTTAAAAAGTTTCTGTTAGGCAATTTATTACTGGTGCTAATGATTTTATACTTCATTTCTTGTCGAAATGAGCCTGGTTCTGTTATATTAAGATGCTGGCAAAGTTGTCTATCCATTTTATTATATGATATAGGGATACGTTTGGAAAGTAAGAACAGCGACTGAACAAGGGGATTAAGCATTAAGATGACTCGACAACTAAAAGTATGTGGATACTGATCATCGGAAGAGCTGCTGGCGTATCGTACCTTATATTATCGTATCGTTAGATACTGAAAAAACATATTTTAAAAATCACAAACAATAAAATTTTTTTTCTAAAAAATAAAAAATATCATGAAACAAATAAAAAAAGAAATCAAAAGTAAGCATTATGAACAATTAAACATACACATGTACTACTATAACATGAGAAACAATATTGTAACAAACTAACGACTAACAAAGCAAAAGGATTACTATTAAAGAGTCACATTAAATAACAAAAAACAATTGAGTAAACAAACTATAACAATCACTTAATTAAAAAACAAAATAAAGTTTAAAATAAGTGTATAAAGTTAAAAATATGACCACAAAGAGAAATAAAACACATCTTAGTTGTCAAACTACAATATTAAGTAAACTTAATTATGAAATAAATTGAGTATGGATGAATATGTAACAATTATCAAATATAAAAGATATAATTATGATGTTATAACAATGCATCTATTACATATATCAAAAGTCTGAAACTAAGAGTTAAGTAAAAGAGAGAGAGAAAGTAATACGTCATTTCATCAGTAGTAATGATTGAAACAAAGAATTTTCATAATGTCTTTCATTAATTAGTTTTTTTATTTACATTAAGCACACAAGTTGAATAACGTGTGCTCTTCCATAATAATACTTCTCTTCTTTCTTGTCTACACTAATCACAATAAATTAAGAAGAAATTTCTACTTTTTTGTTCCCATATTTCATAAGTGAATAAGACTACTAAAGCCTTATTTGGGTAAAAGATTGTCACTAAGGTTGTGTTTGATTGCTTGGAAGAATTTCTCCCATAGAGAAGTTTTTATCACACTAAGAATTTATATTGTGTTTGACGATGTTGGGAAAAAGCATATGAAAGTATTTATCCTGTGTTTGATTTGCTAAATTGGAAAAAGTTAGAATTTACTCATAACCACCACTTTATAGTTTTGGATTCAGATATATCCAATCCCAAATGACTCATTAATGTAATATATGACCCAATACTCGAGTGAAGCACGATCCTATATTGAGGTCCACGGAATGGATTTGGAAATTACAAAATGAGAAATTCATTACATAAAATGTCTTCGTAGACTTCAACAATTTCTTTCATTTGGTTCTTCTTTAGAGGGTGATCAATCATCTGCTCCATTACACAGAGGATTTTTAATACCATCAATTATCGATATTCTCAAAATGTTTTTAGAATCATCAATATCGTCAATATTTAGAGAACCTGTAAAGAAAGCACGACAAGAGTAATCTAACAATATATATATATATATATATATATATATAGATATATATATATATATATATATATGGAGAGAGGATGACCAAACACACAGATATAATAAATAGAAAATAAGTCAATTTAACAACTTTTCAAAAACATTTAGAGAAATAATTAATTTTAAAAAAATTATTAATTTCAAACACGATAGTCATTTATCACTTTAATCATTCATAAAAATTATTCATACATATATCTCTCACAAAAGACATATTACTGCATAACAAGCATGAATTTTCAACATTATCAATATCACAGAAGATAAGAAATGATTTCAATTACTTAATAAAAGATCTAAGAAAAATCAAATAGACATAGATCAATTTTATTTTAGAATCAATATTAGCCATACAACTAAAAAAGTTACTTATGGACCAATTTTAAGAGATAACACATGCGTAGAAAATAAGCGAAAAAAAGGGATCCCAATGAGAATCCACACAAATACAATAGGAGTGAGCAACCACCAATTTTACCAAAAAGTAATACAAAGTGAGATCAATCTAAAGAGTAATAAGATGCACACAGAATGAAATGCTCATAAAAACATGTAATGTAGTATGCAGAATTACAAAAATGAAGTGCATAAGCACATACAAGTCTAAGAGTGAATAATACAAGGGCACAAAGGCATAATATAAGTACAAAAGTGCAAAAGCACAAGTCCACTATGGTACAACACAAAGAGCCAACGAAGGACAATAAAAACAAGTAAAAAATATTTTTTTTATTGAATATATGCTTGAAATAACATAAACTTATTCAAATTATACAAGACAATCAATAATGGAATAACTCATGCAACTAAAGCATAATGCAAAATGCATAAAAATATTTCAACAACCATTTCTCATAAAAGCAAGTGAGTTTAGAAAAAATTATGAAGAAATTAAAAAATCTCATACATCATAATGAATGAATTTCGTAAATTAAAACACTAGTTTGACCACCATAAGCAATCACCTCACTAGACCTATCAACGACTAGAACATGAATATAATCTCAATGTCACTTATGGGCTAAAAACACATACAAAAGTGTAAATAAATATATCTTGTCTACATATAATGATACTCAACATGAGTGTATCAACTAATAGGACAAGAGTATAATCACAATGTCACTTATGAGCTAAACAAACGCACAAAAATGTGAATAACCATCTCTTGTATATATATAATGACACTTAATATAAGTGTATCAACTACTAAAACAAGAGTATAATCACAATGCCATCAATGAGCTAAAAACACAGACGAAGGTGTTAACAAATATATCTTGTCTACATATAATGATACTTAGATACAAGGCATAAGAAATGATAAGACACTCGAGGTAAAAAAGCTTGTAATTAGAACACATTAATGCTATCAATAAGAATATCAATTTTAATCATCTTTCAAAATACCTTGGTTTCAAAAATATATGGCCATCACATATAACCAGAGTTATAAGCATCCATAATAATAATGGTCATACAACAAATGAGTGATATAACACACTCAGGTCCAGATATCAAACAACTTTAGTTAGAGTCAAACCATAAGTTGACAATTTAAATAAGGTTCACACAACTCACCCCAACAAACATCTTTGAATCAACAAAAATATATATGGATTCAAAGGCCAATCAACTATCAATCAGATCCAAGACTTGTGTCAATACGACACTCATAAACTTTGATAATTGTAGATTGATAAGATGATTTGAGTTGCACATATAACTCACCTCAACATTTAACTTAAAATACCAACAATATTGAGTTCAGGCCAATCAACCATCAATCAGACCCAAGACACGTGACAATATGCCACTCATAATCCTCGAAAATCAAGATGGATAAGATAGCATGAGGTGCACATATAACTCACCTCAACGGTTAACCCTGACCCAACAAGGCCAAGAGAGATGATGCATCATATAAAATTTTGTGATAGGACAAAATCAATGCCATAAGAAGACAATAAATACTTAAAGAAATCAATTTCCAAATAGATGAGTTCATATCAAATAATTGATATAAAAAAAATAAGTTTCAAATCAAATTCAATAAAAGTTGATGAAAACCTTATCTCGAATAGAGTGTAATCATATGCACAACAATTATATGCAATACATGATGACCATTTTTCACAAATTTGAACAAGCAATCAATCAACAAGGATCATGTTCAATTTTAAGCAATCAACACAAAGAAGATGAAATTTTTAGATTTACCTTTCATAAATTTACCAATCAAGGGACACATTCACCAAGGCCCAAAGATCTAATAAAGGAGACAAAAATAATAGTTTTAATAAGCTTAATCTAATTCATAAATCTACTATGAGATAATAAAGGCACATATTTAGAGATTCATGAAGATCTTTTATATAGATGTTTAATACGTAATTTTTTCTAATTACAAACTCACATATGTTATACAATAAATTTTGCAACAAGTATAAAATCTCTAAGAATCATGATATAAAATATCAAAGAAAGAAACCACTAAGAGTTGAAAGGGGGCACAAGTACCCAAGTCAATAAATCATCAGTGGGCAAAACACATAAAGTCACTTTAGACTCAACAAAAAGGATTTTAAAAAAATAAGTTTTAACATGAAGGGAAACAAGGTTTCTCAAAGATGTTCACCAAATCAACAAAGTGGACACTCAAAGAGTTCCACCAAAGCATCAAAAGAATATGCACAAGGCACGAGATGGGCCCACACACTAAATTCACCCAAGATGGTTAACACAACAAAATAATATTTTATTAATGATAGGATAAAACAAAAGTATCCACCAAAGCTCTAAACTGACAAACACAACAAGTGTATAAGGACACACCAAAGCAAGAAACATGAAAAACATATAATTATAATTTTAAAATTCTTAAAAAATCACATATTTACGTAGTACATAATTTTTAACATGTTTTGTTAAAACAAAAGTACTAGCATACTCAAAATATACTTTGAATCAACATGTTTGCACAAGCTCCAACAAAACAATAATATATTTAAAAGGATATTTAAAAGAAAGCTATAATTTCAATTAATTTAAAAAACACATCCAATTTTTTTCGACATAACATACCAAAAATAGTTTTTAAAATTTTACCAGACACTTTACCAAATATAAAACACATACCGGAATGTGAGATCATCAAGTCTAAGTCATTCATCAATTAAGAGTTTTCTTTAGAAGAACAAACACCAACATGATACCAAGACCAAGATACCATGTCATGAGAATGACATGAATCCTGATGCACTCTGGAATGAATCAAGAACCAACAAATACAACGTATTTGAATACATATTCATCATAAAAATAATAATGGAACACAAGACTTGAAAAATAATTAATTTCATTAAGAATGAAATTCAAATAATACAAAAGAAATGCATAATTACAAAATCTCACTACAATCACTCAAAACACTCATTACACTAAAAACTACTCGTACACTCTCTCAAACCTCACGTACGCACACACCCACTTATTGAGGGGATAAGAGAGTAAAGGGAGAAGAGAAAGCCTCTTCTAGCCATTGGAGAGAGTCTAATGGCTAAAAATCTAGACACCCTCTCCAACAGCTAGAAGCCAACCAATATTGACTAATCATATATATATAATATTTATATATACATACAATAATATATATATGTACAAAAAATGCATCCATCTTAATAGATCCCAAGAATAAGAAAGAACTACAATAATATATATATATATGTGTGTGTGTGTACAAAAAATACATCCATCTTAATAGATCCCACGAACAAGAAAGAACTAAGTTCAACCAAGCTCTGATACCATGTAAATATATGGAAGTCTTCAAATGTCGCCAACAAAGTTCACCAAATTGATACAAAAGTGAACAATCATAAACAAGAAATTCACTATGGGATTCACTCACAACTCACAAAAAAGGGTACACTCACAAACACTCACACAAGGGGTCACAAGAACATAAACAAAATAATAATTTATTGATGATAATATGCAAGAAGCATCATACAAAAAGAGGGGGTTCACACCTATTTATATACATGAGAGAACACAAAGAACGCAAATAGAGTCATTGGAGCTAGTCCAACTGCTCTATTTGTATCTGATGGACCGTCCCCAATGGCTATGAAACGAGTCAACAAATATGTTGACTAGTTCAAATGGAACTAGAATAAAAAGAGAAAAATAATAAAAGAAATGAAAATATTTATATAATATATATATATATACATATATATATTATGTAAATTGCAGAGGCTTTGAAGAAAATGAAATCAAGAAGGGCAGTTGGCCCAGATGGTATACCTATCGAGGCTTGGAAATGCTTGGGAGAGAAAGGTTTAGAATGGTTGACAAATCTTTTTAACTTGATTTGGCGAACAAATAAGATGCCTAATGAGTGGAGGAAGAGTACTTTGGTGCCTTTATATAAGAATAAGGGTGATATACAAGATTGCACAAACTATCGTGGTATAAAACTCATGAGTCATACTATGAAACTTTGGGAGAGGGTGATTGAGTCTAGGTTGAGGAAGGTTGTCATGATATCGGAGAATCAATTTGGTTTTATGCCTGGAAGATCAACTATGGAAGCTATACATCTTCTTAGACAACTTATTGAAAGATATAGAGAGAGGAACAAAGATTTGCATATGGTTTTTATTGATTTAGAGAAGGCATACGATAGAGTACCTAGGGACGTTCTCTGGTGGACAATGATGAAGAAAGGTGTTTCTCTCAAGTACATTAGTATAATTAAAGATATGTATGAAGGAGTAGTAACCAATGTCCGCACTTGTGGAGGGGTGACAACCAATTTTCCGATAACGGTTGGGTTACATCAAGGATCTGCTTTAAGCCCTTTCCTATTTGCGATAGTGATGGATGAGCTTACGAGATCAATTCAAGAAAATGTACCGTGGTGTATGTTGTTTGCTGATGATATTGTTTTGATTGATGAGTCTAGAGCTGGGGTTAATGCTAAGTTAGAATTATGGAGACAGACATTGGAAGCTAGAGGTTTTAAGTTGAGTAAGAGTAAGACTGAATATATGGAATGTCGGTTTAGTAAGCAACGAAGTAGTGATGGGAGTGTAGTGAAGCTTGGTGAGCAAGATATACCGGTGAATGATTATTTCAAATATTTGGGATCCATCATTCAAAAGTATGGAGAAATTGATGGAGATGTAAATCATAGGATAAAGGTTGGGTGGATGAAATGGAAAAGTGCTACTGGAGTGTTGTGCGATCGTAGAATGCCATTGCGGTTGAAGGGAAAGTTTTATAGGACGACTATTAGACCCGCTTCACTATATGGTACGGAATGTTGGGCTGCCAAGAGACATCATATTCAAAAAATGAGTGTAGCTGAGATGCGGATGCTTAGATGGATGTGTGGAAATACAATAAAAGATAAGATTCGGAACGAAGAGATACGTAAGAAGGTAGGTGTTGCACCCATTGAAAATAAGATGCGAGAGAATCGTTTACTGTGGTTTGGACATATTCGGCGAAGGCCTAATGATGCTCCAGTTAGAAGGTTGGAGAAATGGGAAAATATATTAGTTAAAAGAGGTCGGGGTAGGCCTAGGAAGACTTGGATGGAGATGATAGGAAAGGATATGAATGCTTTGAACCTCACCGAGGACATGGCGTTGGATAGAAATGATTGGAGGAAAAGGATTCATGTGGAAGACCCAAAATGAATTTCTTTTTTGGTTCATATCGCTGACCCCAATTGTTTTGGGATGAAGGCGTAGTTGTTGTTGTTGTTGTTGTAATATATATATACATATATAATATATATATATATACATATGTATAAATGTATATAATGCATATGCATACATTTGTATGTACACACACACTATATATATAAAATTTTAACATCAACCTTCATATGGACTTACAAAGTGGCTAAGCTAGTGGAAGAAAAGAAGAAATTAATTGAGACTACCTTGAACCGAACTAGACATTTAGATTTCAAAACCAATTAAAGTTTTCCAAACTCAACAAAGTAAAAGAGTCCAAGACCGTGGTAGAGACTCTTACATATTCTCAGTTGGTTGAGAGAAGGTCCAAAGGCCTCTGCTATCAAGGTGATGAAAAATGATGCTCGACACTCAAATGCAAAGATTTGAAAATATTTATGGTTATGCACAATGATGAGTCGATCGATAGTGTTGACTTATAAGAGTCTCAAGACTCAATTGAGGTGTAAATTAAGCCTAGTGCATGGACAAATAGACTAGGCACATTTTGTTAAAGCACTATTGGAGTGTTTTGGACCCACTATCATGTTGCCCTAAAGCAACTCAATCAAAAGGGTTCATTGGAAGACTAATAAACTGAATATGAGGAACTATGAGCTATGATTTTGTATGTTGACCAAGAAACCTTAATTGAGTCTTGTGTGAGTGGCCTAAGGAATGAGCTATGTATAGAAGTGATTGCAACGAATATGTCAACACCCAAAGGGGCTTACAACGTAGCTAAGCTAGTATAAGAAAAGAAGAAATTTGTTGAGACTAGCTTGAAGCGATAGAATTAAAGTTTTCCAAACTCGACAAAACAATCCGATAAAGCGAAAGAGTCTAAGCCCAAAGTACAAACTCTTGCGTATTCCTAGTTAGAAGAGAGAAAGTCCAAAGGTCTATGCTATCAATGGTTTGGACCTATTATACTAGTGAATTATCTTGTTGCCTTAAAGCAACATAATCAAAAGGGCCCATTGGAATACTAATAAACTGAATATGAGGAATTATGAGCTATGATTTTGCATGTTGACCAAGAAACCTTGATTGAGTCTTGTGTGAGTGGCCTAACAAATGAGCTATGTATAGAAGTGATTGTACCAATGTGTCTACACCCAAAGGGGCTTACAATGTAGCTAAGCTAGTACAAGAAAAGAAGAAATTCATTGAGACTAGCTTGAAGCAATAAAATTAAAGTTTTCCAAACTCGGCAAAGCAATCCAACAAAGCGATCCGGTAAAGTAAAGGAGCCTAAGCCCAAAGTACAGACTCTTACGTATTCCCAGTTGGAAGAGAGAAGGTCCAAAGGCCTATGCTATCAAGGTGATAGAAAATGGCACTTGATACTCTAATGCAAAGATTTAAAAATATTTATGGTTGTCGACAATGATGAGCTGGTTGAAAGTGTTGACTTGCAATAGTTCCAAGTCTCAAGTTACGAGTAAATTGAGCTTAGTGCATGGAAAATCTGAGTGGGCACTCTTTTTTACGGCCCTAGTGAAAATGTTTTGAACTACTATGCTAGTGAATTATCATGTTGCCCTTATGCAACTCAAACAAAAGGGTTCATTGCAAGACTAACAAATCGAATATTAGGAACTATGTGCTAAGTGGTTAAGCTTGTAGACAAAAAGAACTTAAGTTAAACTAGCTTGCATAAAGCAAACTAGACATCCTAATTTAAAAAAGAATTAAGGTTTTTCAAACTCGTTAAAGCGAAGAGTCTAAGCTGAACGTACAGACTCTTACGTATTGTACGTTGTAAGAGAGAAGGTCCAAAGGCCTATGCTATCAAGGTGATAAAAGGGCACCTGATACTCAAAAGCAAAGGTTTGAAAATTTTTATGGTTATGCAAAATGATGAACTGGTTGATAGTGTTTTCTTTCAAGAGTCCCAAGACCCAATTAAGGAATAAATTGAGCCTAGTGCGTTGAAAAAAATAAACTGGGCACACTTTGTTCAGGTACTGTTTGAGTGGCTTAGACCCACTATACTTGTGAACTATCATGTTGCCCGATTGCAACTTAAACAGAAGGGTTCAATCAGATACTATCAAACCGAATGTGAAGAACTATATGCTCTAATACCACATGTTGACCAAGAGACCTTGTTTGATTGCCAATATGTCAACTCTCGAAGGGGCTTACAATATAGTTAAGCAAGCAGAAGAAAGAAATTAGTGGAGACTAGCTTAATGCAAACTAGATATCCAAATTTCGAAAAGAATTAGTCTTCCACACTTGGCAAAGCAATTCGACAAAACGAAAGAGTCTAAGTTTAAAGTAGCGACTCTTACGTATTCTGGGTTGGAAGAGAGAAGGTCCAAAGACCTATGCTATCAAGGTGATAAAAAATGGCACCCGATACTCAAATGCAAAGATTTAAAAATGTTTATGGTTATCGACAATGATGAGCCGGTTGATAGTGTTGACTTGCATGAGTCCCAAGTCTCAAGTTACGAGTAAATTAAGCTTAGTGCATGGAAAAACAGAGCAGGTACACTTTTTTACAGTCGTGAAAATGTTTGGACTCACTACGCTAGTAAATTATCATGTTGCCCTTACGCAACTCAAACAAAATGGTTCATTGCAGGACTACCAAACAATATGAAGAACTGTGTGCTAAGTGGTTAAGCTTATAGACAAAAAGAAAAAATTAAATTAAGCTATCTTAAATGAAGCAAACTAGACGTCCTGATTTAAAAAAAAAATTAAAGTTTTCCAAACTCGACAAAGCAAAAGAGTCTAAGCCAAACTTTGAGACTTCTACGTATTGTCAGTTGGAAGAGAAAATGTTCAAAGGCCTATACTATTAAGGTGATAAAAAATGTCACCCGACACTCAAAATCAAAGATTTGAAAATGTTTATAGTTATGCAAAATAATGAATTGGTTGATAGTGTTTTCTTACAAGTCCCAAGACTCAATTAAGGAGTAAATTGGGCCTAGTGCGTTGAAAAAAATAAACTAGGCACATTTTGTTCAAGCACTCTTGGAGTGGATTGGACCCAATATATTAGTGAATTACCATGTTGCCCCAATGTAACTTAAACAAAAGGGTTCAATGAAAGACTATCAAACCGAATACGAGGAATTATGTTCTCTGATACCATATATTGACTAAGAGACCTTGTTTGATTGCCAATGTGTCAACTCCTGAAGGGGCTTACAATGCGGCTAAGCAAGCGGAACAAAAAAATTAGTGAAGACTAGCTTAATTTAAGCTAGAGATACAAATTTCAAAATGAATTAGCCTTAGCAATCTGACAAAGCAAAAAAGTCTAAGCCCAAGTTAGAGACTCTTACGTATTCCTAGTTGGAAGAGAGAAGGTCCAAAGGCTTATGCTATCAACGTGATAAAAAACGGCACTCGATACTCAAATACAAAGATTTAAAAATGTTTATGATTATCAACAATGATGAGCGGGTTGATAGTGTTGACTTGCAAGAGTCCCAAGTCTCAAATTACGAGTAAATTGAGCTTAATATATAAAAAAACATACCAATCACACTTTTTTATAGTCGTGAAAATATTTGGACCCACTATGCTAGTGAATTATCATATTGGCCTAAAGCAACTCAAACAAAAGGGTTCATTGCAAGACTACCAAACCGAATATGAGGAACTATGTGCTAAGTGGTTAAGCTTGTAGACAAAAAGAAGTAATAAAGTTAAACTAGCTTTAATGAAGCAAACTAGATATCCTTATTTAAAAAAAAATTTAAGTTTTCCAAACTCGGCAAAGCAATCTGGCAAAGCAAAAGAGTTTAAGTCGACCGTAGAGACTCTTACGTATTGTCCGTTAAAAGAGAGAAAGTCCATAGGTCTATGCCATCATGGTGATAAAAGGGCAAGCGATACTCAAAAGCAATGGTTTGAAAATGTTTATGGTCATGCAAAATGATGAACTGGTTGATAGTGTTTTCTTACAGGAGTCCCAAGACTCGATTAAGGAGTAAATTGAGCCTAATGCATGAAAAAAAATAAACTGAGCACACTTTGTTCAGGCACTGTTTGAGTGGATTGGACCCACTATACTTGTCAATTGCCATGTTGCCTGATTGCAACTTAAGCAAAAGTGTTGAATGAAACACTATCCAACCGAATATGAAGAACTATGTGCTCTGATACCACGTGTTGACCAAGAGACCTTGTTTGATTGCCACTTGAAGGGGCTTACAATGTAGTTAAGCAAGCAGAAGAAAGAAATTAGTAGAGACTAGCTTAATGCAAACTAGATATCCAAATTTCGAAAATAATTAGTCTTCCACACTTGGCAAAGCAATCCGGCAAAACGAAAGAGTTTAAGCCCAACGTAGAGACTCTTACGTATTCCAAGTTGGAACACAGAAGGTCCAAAGACCTATGCTATCAAGGTGATAAAAAATGGCACCTGATACTCAAATGCAAAGATTTAAAAATGTTTATGCTTATCGATAATGATGAGTTGGTTGACAGTGTTGACTTGCAAAAGTCTCAAGTTACGAGTAAATTGAGCTTAGTGCATGAAAAAACAAAGTGGGCACACTTTTTTACAGTCCTAGTTAAAATGTTTGGACCCACTACACTAGTGAATTATCATGTTGCCCTTACGCAACTCAAATAAAATGGTTTATTGCAAGACTGCCAAACAATATGAAGAACTGTGTGCTAAGTGGTTAAGCTTGTAGACAAAAGGAAAAAATTAAGTTAAACTATCTTGAATGAAGCAAACTAGACATCCTGATTTAAAAAAGAATTAAAGTTTTCCAAACTCGGCAAAGCAAAAGAGTCTAAGCCGAACTTTGAGACTTCTACGTATTGTCTGTTGAAAGAGAAAAGGTCCAGAGGCGTATACTATCAAGGTGATAAAAAATGTCACCCGACACTCAAAATCAAAGATTTGAAAATGTTTATGGTTATGCAAAATGATGAATTGGTTGATAGTGTTTTCTTACAAGAGTCCCATGACTCAATTAAGGTGTAAATTGGGCCTAGTGCGTGGAAAAAAAAAACTAGGCACACTTTGTTCAAGCACTCAGAGTGGATTGGACCCACTATATTAGCGAATTACCATGTTGCCCCAATGCAACTTAAATAAAAGTGTTCAATGAAAGACTACCAAACCGAATACGAGGAATTATGTTCTCTGATACCATGTGTTGACCAAGAGAACTTGTTTGATTGTCAATGTGTCAACTCTTGAAGGGGCTTGCAATGTGGCTAAGCAAGCAAAAGAAAGAAATTAGTGAAGACTAGCTTAATGCAAACTAGAGATACAAATTTCAAAAAGAATTAGCCTTAGCAATCTGACAAAGCAAAGGAGTCTAAGCCCAAGTTAGAGACTCTTACGTATTCTCAGTTGGAATAGAGAAAGTCAAATACAAAGATTTAAAAATGTTTATGGTTATCAACAATGATGAGTGGTTTGATAGTGTTGACCTGCAGGAGTCTCAAGTCCCAAATTACGAGTAAATTGAGCTTAGTACATGAAAAAACAAATTAGGCGCACTTTTTTATAGTCGTGAAAATGTTTGGGCCCACTATGCTAGTGAATTACCATATTGGCCTTAAGCAACTCAAACAAAAGGGTTCATTGCAAGACTACCAAACCGAATATGAGGAACTATGTTCTAAGTGGTTAAGCTTGTAGACAAAAAGAAGTAATTAAGTTAAACTAGCTTGAATAAAACAAACTAGACATCCTGATTTAAAAAAGAATTTAAGTTTTCCAAACTCGGCAAAGCAATCTGGCAAAACAAAAGAGTCTAAGCCGAACGCAAAGACTCTTACGTATTGTTCGTTGAAAGAGAGAAAGTCTATAGGTCTATGCTATCAAGGTGATAAAAGGGCACCCGATACTCTAAGGAAATGGTTTGAAAATGTTTATGGTTATGCAAAATGATGAACTGGTTGATAGTGTTTTCTTACAAGAGTCTCAAGACTCCATTAAGGAGTAAATTGAGCTTAGTGCGTGAAAAAAAATAAACTGAGCATACTTTGTTCAGGCACTGTTTGAGTGGATTAGACCCACTATACTTGTGAATTACCATGTTGCTCGATTGCAACTTAATCAAAAGTGTTGAATGAAACACTATCAAACCGAATTCAAAGAACTGTGTGCTCTGATACCACGTGTTGACCAAGAGACCTTATTTGATTGCCAATATGTCAACTCTCGAAGGGGCTTACAATCTAGTTAAGCAAGCAAAAGAAAGAAATTAGTGGAGACTAGCTTAATGCAAACTAGATATCCAAATTTCAAAAAGAATTAATCTTCCACACTTGGCAAAGCAATTCGGCAAAACGAAAGAGTTTAAGCCCAAAGTAGAGACTCTTACGTATTCCAAGTTGGAACAGAGAAGGTCCAAAGACCTATGCTATCAAGGTGATAAAAAATGGCACCTGATACTCAAATGCAAAGATTTAAAAATGTTTATGCTTATCGACAATGATGAGTCGATTGATAGTGTTGACTTGCAAGAGTCTCAAGTCTCAAGTTACAAGTAAATTGAGCTTAGTGTGTGGAAAAATAGATTGGGCACACTTTTTTGCAGTCCTCATGAAAATGTTTGGACCCACTACGCTAGTGAATTATCATGTTGCCCTTACGCAACGCAAACAAAATGGTTCATTGCAAGACTACCAAACAATACGAAGAACTGTGTGTTAAGTGGTTAAGCTTGTAGATAAAAAGAAGAAATTGAGTTAAACTATCTTGAATGAAGCAAACTAGACATCCTCATTTAAAAAAGAATTAAAGGCTTTCCAAACTCGGCCAAGCAATCTGACAAAGTAAAAGAGTCTAAGCCGAACTTTGAGACTTCTACGTATTGTCTGTTGAAAGAGAAAAGGTCCAGAGGTGTATATTATCAAGGTGATAAAAAATGTCACACGACACTCAAAATCAAAGATTTGAAAATGTTTATGGTTATGGAAAATGATGAATTGGTTGATAGTGTTTTCTTACAAGAGTCTCAAGACTCAATTAAGGTGTAAATTGGGCCTAGTGCGTGGAAAAAAATAAACTAGGCACACTTTGTTCAAGCACTCTTGGAGTGGATTGGACCAATTATATTAGTGAATTACCATGTTGCCCCAATGCAACTTAAACAAAAGGGTTCAATGAAAGACTACCAAACTGAATACGAGGAATTATGTTCTCTGATACCATATGTTGACCAATTGACCTTGTTTGATTGTCAATGTGTCAACTCTTGAAGGGGCTTGCAACGTGGCTAAGCAAGCGGAAGAAAGAAATTAGTGAAGACTAGCTTAATGCAAACTAGAGATACAAATTTCAAAAAGAATTAGCCTTAGCAATCTGACAAAGCAAAGGTGTCTAAGCCCAAGTTAGAGGCTCTTACGTATTCCCAGTTGGAATAGAGAAAGTCCAAAGGCCTATGCTATCAACGTGATAAAAAATGTCACTCGACACTCAAATACAAAGATTTAAAAATGTTTATGGTTATCAACAATGATGAGCTGGTTGATAGTGTTGACTTACAAGAGTCCTAAATCTTAAGTTACGAATAAATTGAGCTTAGTACATGAAAAAACATAGCAGGCACACTTTTTTATAGTCCTCGTGACAAAGTTTGGACCCACTATGCTAGTGAATTACCATGTTGGCCCGAAGCAACTCAAACAAAAGGGTTCATTGCAAGACTACCAAACTGAATATGAGGAACTATGTGTTACGTGGTTAAGCTTGTAGACAAAAAGAAGTAATTAAGTTAAACTAGCTTGAATAAAGCAAACTAGACATCTTGATTTAAGATCAGTGTGATAAAAGGGCACCCGATACTCAAAACAAAAGAGTTTACGCCGAACGTAGAGACTCTTACGTATTGTCTGTTGAAAGAGAGAAGGTCCAAAGGTCTATGCTATCAAGGTGATAAAAGAGCACTCGATACTCAAAAGCAATGGTTTGAAAATGTTTATGGTTATGCAAAATGCTGAACTGGTTGATAGTGTTTTCTTACAAGAGTTTCAAGACTCGATTAAGGAGTGAATTGAGCCTAGTGCGTGGAAAAAAATAAACTTAGCATTTTGTTCAGGCACTGTTTGAGTGGATTGGACCCACTATACTTATGAATTACCATGTTGCCCGATTGCAACTTAAACAAAAGGGTTCAATGAAACACTATCAAACTGAATATGAAGAACTATGTGCTCTGGTACCACGTGTTGACCAAGAGACCTTGTTTGATTGCCAATATGTCAACTCTCGAAGGGTCTTACAATGTAGTTAAGG
This sequence comes from Nuphar pumila, assembly GCF_984573655.1. NCBI lineage: Eukaryota > Viridiplantae > Streptophyta > Magnoliopsida > Nymphaeales > Nymphaeaceae > Nuphar > Nuphar pumila. The sequence continues at coordinate 108,971,140 of NC_143252.1, read as the reverse complement.
AAGCAGAAGAAAGAAATTAGTGGAAACTAGCTTAATGCAAACTAGATATCCAAATTTTGAAAATAATTAGTCTTCCACACTTGGCAAAGCAATCCGGCAAAACGAAAGAGTTTAAGCCCAACGTAGAGACTCTTACGTATTCCAAGTTGGAACACAGAAGGTCCAAAGACCTATGCTATCAAGGTGATAAAAAATGGCACCCGATATTTAAATGCAAAGATTTAAAAATGTTTATGGTTATCGACAATGATGAGCCGGTTGATAGTGTTGACTTGCAAGAGTCACAAGTCTCAAGTTACGAGTAAATTGAGCTTAGTGCATGGAAAAACATAGTGGGCACACTTTTGTACAACCCTAGTGAAAATGTTTGGACCCACTACGCTAGTGAATTATCATGTTGCCCTTACGCAACTCAAATAAAATAGTTCATTGCAAGACTGCCAAACAATACGAAGAACTGTGTGCTAGGTGGTTAAGCTTGTAGACAAAAAGAAGAAATTTAGTTAAACTATCTTGAATGAAGCAAACTAGACATCCTGATTTTAAAAAGAATTAAAGTTTTTCAAACTCGGCAAAGCAAAAGAGTCTAAGCCGAACTTTGAGACTTCTACGTATTGTCAGTTGAAAGAGAAAAGGTCCAAAGGCTTATGCTATCAAGGTGATAAAAAATGTCACTTGACACTCAAAATCAAAGATTTGAAAATGTTTATGGTTATGGAAAATGATGAATTGGTTGATAGTGTTTTCTTACAAGAGTTCCAAGACTCAATTAAGGAGTAAATTGAGCATAGTGCGTGGAAAAAAATAAACTTGGCACACTTTGTTCAAGCACTCTTGGAGCATATTGGACCCACTATACTAGTGAATTACCATGTTACCTCAATGCAACTTAAACAAAAGGGTTCAATGAAAGACTACCAAACCAAATATGAGGAATTATGTTCTCTGATACCATATGTTGACCAAGAGACCTTGTTTGATTGCCAATGTGTCAACTCCTGAAGGGGCTTACAATGTGACTAAGCAAGCGGAAGAAAGAAATTAGTGGAGACTAGCTTAGTGCAAACTAGAGATACAAATTTTGATAAGAATTAGTCTTAGCAATATGGCAAAGCAAAAAAGTCTAAGCCCAAGTTAGAGACTCTTACGTATTCTCAGTTGGAAGAGAGAAGGTCCAAAGGCCTATGCTATCAAGGTGATAAAAAATGGCACCCGACACTCAAATGCCAAGATTTAAAAAATGTTTATGGTTATCAACAATGATGAGCTGGTTGATAGTGTTGACTTGCAAGAGTCCCATGTCTCAAGTTATGAGTAAATTGAGCTTAGTGCGTGAAAAAACACTGCAGGCACACTTTTTTGTAGCCCTTGTGAAAATGTTTATACCTACTACGCTAGTGAATTACCATGTTGCCCTTAAACAACTCAAACAAGAGAGTTCATTACAAGACTACCAAACTGAATATGAGGAACTATGTGTCGAGTTGTTAAGCTTGTAGACAAAAAGAAGAAATTAAGTTGAACTAGCTTGAATGAAGCAAACTAGACATCCTGGTTTATAAAAGAATTGAAGGTTTTCAAACTCGGCAAAGCAATCCGGCAAAGCAAAAGGGTCTAAGCCAAACGTAGAGACTCTAATGTATTGTCCGTTGGAAGAGAGAAGGTCCAAAGGCCTATGCTATCAAGGTGATAAATAGTAACCTGATACTCAAAAGCAAAGATTTGAAAATGTTTATGGTTATGCAAAATGATGAACTGGTTGATAGTGTTTTCTTACAAGACTCCCAAGACTCGATTAAGGATTAAATTGTGCCTAGTGCGTGAAAAAAAATAAACTTGGCTCACTTTGTTCAAGCACTCTTAAAGGGGGATTGACCAATCATACTAGTGAATTATCATGTTTCCCCCATTGCAACTTAAACAAGAGGGTTCAATTAAAGACTACCATACTGAATATGAGGAACTATGTGCTCTGATACCACATGTTGACCAAGAGACCTTGTTTAATTGCCAATGTGTCAACTCCCGAAGGGGCTTAAAATGTCGCTAAGCAAGCGGAAGAAAGAAATTAATGGATACTAGCTTAATGAGAACTAGACATCCAAATTTCGAAAAGAATTAATATTCCACACTTAGCAAAGCAATCAAGCAAAGCGAAAGACTAACCCCAAAGTAGAGATTCTTAGGTATTCAGAGTTGGGCGAGAGAATGTCCAAAGGCCTATGCTATCAAGGTAATGAAAAATCAAACCTAACACTAAAATGCAAAGATTTGAAGATGTTTATGGTTATATACAATGATGAATCTGTTGATGTTGTTGACATACAAGAGTCCCAAGACTTTAGTGAGGATTAAATTGAGCCTAGAACGTTGGAAAACAGACCGGGCGCCCTTTGTTCCATCTCTCTTCATGTTGTTTTGTCCTACTATACTTGTAAATTACCATGTTGCTCTAAAGGAACTCAAACAAAAGTGGCCATTAGAGGACTACCAAACTGAATATGAGGAACTATGTGTTATGATTCCACATGTTGATCAAGAGACCTTGATTGAGTCTTATGTGGGTGCCGTAACGAGCTACTTTTAAAAGTGCTTGCAGTCAATGTGTTAACTTTTGAAGAGGCTTACAAGGTAGAAGAGGCTTAGAAGGTGTATAAGTTAGTACAAGAAAAGAACAAATTAGTTGAGACTAGCTTGAAGCAAACTACATGTCTGGATTTAAAAAAATAAATAAAGTTTTCCAAACTTTTCGGTGCTATATTGCAAAGCGAAAGTTTTGAACCCAAAATAGAGACTCTTACGTATTCTAAGTTGGATGAGATAAGGTCCAAATGCTTATGCTATTAAAGTGATAAAAAAAGACACCTGACACTCCAATGCAAAGATTTGATATTGTTTATGCTTATGGGCAATGATGAACTGGTTGATAGTGTTGACTTACATGAGTTCTAAGACTCAAGTGAGGAGTAAATTGATCCTATTGCGTGGAAAAAATGATTGGGCACACATTGTTCCAGCTCTCTTGCAGAGGTTTCGAAGCCACTATAGCTCAAACAAAAGGGATCATTAGAAAACTATCAAACCGAATATGAGGAACCGTGTGCTATGGTTCCACATGTTCACCAAAAGACTTTGTTGGGGTATTATGTGGGTGGCCTAATGGATGAGCTATGTATAGAAGTGTTTGCATCCAATGTGTCAACTCCCGAAGGGGCTTTCAAGGTGGCTTTGCTAGTGGAAGAAAAAATGAAATTCGTTGAGACTAACTTGAAGCAAACTAGACATTTGGATTTCAAAAAAAATAAAGTTTTCACACTTGGCAAAGCAATCCGTCTAAGTGAAAGAGTCTAAACCCATAATATAGACTTTAATGTATTCTTTGTTGGTTGAGAGAAGGTCCAAAGGCCTATGCCATAAGGGTCATCATAAATGACATCCGACACTCAAATGCAAAGCTTTAAAAATATTTATAGTTTTGCACAATGATGAACCAGTTGATAGTGTTTTTACCAGAGTCCCATGACTCAATTGAGGCGTAAATTGAGCTAGTGTGTGGAAAAACAGACTGGGCACACTTTGTTCAAGCACTCTTGGAGTGGTTTGGACCCACTATAAGGCCCAAAGTAGAGACTTACGTATTCAAAGTTGGATGAGATAAAATTTCATACATTTTTTATAAAAAAAGTCGAAATTTTCATCATCAAACACCAACTATCTCACAAGAACAATGCAACATATTAAATATCTTGCAATTAATAATATGCTACAAAACTCATACTTTCATATTACATAAACAAAAACAAAATAACCAAGTTTATGAACACTTAAGTGTTGTTAAATAACCAAGTTTTTTTTTTAAAATATAACCTCAATCATCATCATCATTAAGCTCAATAAAAAAGCAAAGAATAAGTTTTTTTTACCTTAACCCACTTTCTTGAGTGAAAAAATGGTGGAAATGCACTTGAGCAAACCGCAGAAGCCCTCTTCCTTTTGCACAAATTGGCCGCCAAGTCGCTCTCACGACTCCTAGGGTGCATGGATACCCTTCTAATGGCCTCTATACAAATGAGGGATTCGGCCCTCAAGAGGTCTTTAGAATCCAAAAACAAAATTTATGATGCGGCCCTTTTTAAAGTGCGTCGAAGGTGTATCATATGATATGGTACAATATCGGAATGTATTGTACGATACATACGATACAAATATGATACACACTCGTATTGTGATACGAGTGTATCATTATTTCCCATAGTAACGATACATATTGTACGATATTGTATGGTACAACATTGGATCTACCTACCCGCTAGCCAATAGTGAGTAAATTTTGGCCATTCTTAATAGAATTCCTGCTGTACTTGTTTGAATTAGCCGCGAACTCTGTTGAGCACACTAGATCTACCTTAGATCTAAAGATTTGAGATCAGATCGCCCGTAATTCTAGCTGAAATTGTTTCAGATCGAGTGCGTAAACATTCTGTGCCATTCAGCACATTCGGTGTGCCTCATTTCAGTCGGTCTCTTTTTCGGCAGGAATTAGTAGGAGCGCTTCTGTGGATCTTGATCTTTAGGGTCTATAGACCCTACCTGAGCATTTTCACGTTGTGTAGAGGACTGAGTATCTCGGCATTCCCATCGAAATCTGGTCTCCCTCATTTCAGCCTATTTCTCTTGTTTGGCAGGAATTTTGGCAAATTGGCAAGAATTCTGTCAGAGTGCTTGTGTGGATCTTGATCCTCAGGGTCTGTAGATCATACTTGAGAATTTGCATGTTGCGTAGAGGTCTGTGTATCTCGGCATTCCTATCGCAATCCTGTGACTCCTTCATTTATGTAGAACAGAGCATGATCTCAGACTATTCTCTTTAGATTCACATAATTCCGCTTATGTTCGTGCAATTGGCATCAATTTTGGTGTGTGAGCTCCAAATTATATGTATTTTGAGTTGGTCTGGGCGGTGCATGGGTGAAATCACTGTTTTCCAGTGAACAGTAGTGCAGTTGCTGTGCAGAGGAGACTGTATGCTTCCGGCGATTTGTGTGAAGCAATTCTCCTAATCTTTACGTGTACTTGGAAGTGTATGGAGTAGATTAGACAGGGGTGTTGCGAGGGAATTTTGCCATTTGAAGCCTGGTGTTGTAGTTTTTTGGTGAACTGTACAATTCTGGAAACTGCACACAGACTTATCTGGAGTCGTACTTTCAGCTTGTGCATCTCACAATTGGCTTGTGCATTTGAGCTCGAATTTGGACAACATATTCTCTGCATGTCAGACTTCAAAAGAGTCTTCTTAGTGTTTATTTGAATCTGCTTCTTTCTTATAGTTTTGTTGTGCCCAAGTTGTGGACAGATACAATGTGATTCTGTAATTTTCTGTTTTATTGTTAAGTTTTGTAAATATTTGAATCTTTTGTATTTTACTTGTAATTGAGTCAAGGGTGGCTAATTTTGATCAGAGGGTAATTGTCTAAATCTGCTTGTTTAGTGCTTAAGAGCACTAAGGAGAACATAAATAGAAGAAAGGACTGGGTGCATGAGCTTGGGCTTGAAGGTGCCTACCACTCGGCTAGGTGTGAGCTAGAGTCGGTTAGCTCCTTGGTTGCTTCCAGTGTTGAGGATCCTAGTGGGGCTGTAGCATATCGTGCCATGGCAACGACAACTATTCACATTATTTGGTTGAGACAACAAGAGTTGCCTCCATGAACGAACAAAGTATATAGAGATGGACTGTCACTATGTTGGAGAAGTGTATTTGAGAGGAACGATAGAGTTGCCCTATATGTCTTCTGAGTATCAACTTGTGGACTTTTTCACCAAGGCATTTTACTCTCTTCACTTTATATTTTCCCTTGAAAAACTGTCAGTTATCACACCATAAGTTTGAGTAGGAGTGTTAAAATATATTATTTTGTATTCGTGTGTGTGTGTGTGTGTGTATATATATATGTATATATATATATATATATATTACTTTTTTCATAGTTTGTAAACTAGGCTTTTTATGTAATTTTTCTATTTATTTTGTGTTTATTATTTATTTTTGTAATAGATCATGCCTATTAGCGGCATTTTTGGCTTTCTTTGTATAGCCGTTGGGACTAAGCCCAACTAGTTGTTGGGCTAGTTGAGTTAGCCCTTTTCTCTTCTTTCATGTATATATATATATATGGGATCTCTCCCATATTTTTTTGATGATTTTCTTAAGCATTTTAAGATCAATAAAATATTATTTTTTAATTGTGCTTGTGCTCTTTTATGTATTGTATTGTGTATTGCCCTTAGTGGCCTAGTGCTTGTGCACTCTGTTGTTTGCCTGTTGTTTGCCTATTGTTGCTTTGTTATTGTATTCTTCTTTGATATTTCATTACAAGTATTGGTGTATTGTGTTTGTTGGAAGAAATTTAGTGTTAGGAAGCAAAAAGCTGTAGTCAAATCTTGTACAAAAGCAGAGTACGGTTCTATGGCGGCAGCTACTTCAGAAGTGACGTGAATTATACATCTTTTAGTGAGTTGTGAGATGGGATTCTGAGATCCATTTTATATTATGACAACCAAAGCGCCATTAAAGTCTCATTAAAGAACCAAGCATATTGAAATGAGATTATTAATAAAAATATTATTTTTAAGTGTTGTGTGTACTCTCTTTGGTGCCCTTAGTGGGCTATGTGTGTGAGCGCTTAGTGGCCTTTGTGAGTGCCTTTGTGCCTTGTGTTCGTGCTATTGAAGACTCTTGGATTCGTCCCTTCTTGGTGGATATCACATTATAGAAGGTAGATCAACCCAACCTTTTATTGGTGCTTCTTTATTTTTTTAATTGTTTGAAGGTAAGCCCTTTTCATACTTGTATGACTTGGAGTTTTGAGTTCAAAGCAAGCTTCTTTTTTTGGGCACCCTTTTCAATCCCATGTAGTGTGGCACATGGAGGTGAAACCCTGCAGTTTAGATAGTTAACGCCCTTTTCATGCAACTTATATGAGTTGGAATTTTGTGTTAAAAGGAAGCTTCCTTTCTTTGGAACTCTTCAATTTTTGAAGAGCTGCACACAGAGGAACCTGTAGTTAGATAATCACTGCAAGACAGACGATAAATGCAAGGTTGGGTTGGTATGTTGGGTGGAGATTTTTGTAGTAGAAGTTGAACATTTTGGGCGAAATTTTCCATAAGCTGGGTTTTTGTTTTCAAACGATAGATAAGAAGAGATTAGCTCCTAGATCTTGCAGAAATCAAATAAGATGAGAAGGAAGAATAGAGGGGTCATAAAGAGAGAGCTCGAGGTTCTATAAGCAAACAGGACATTAGGGTGAACACATTGAGACTACTGTCTTGAATGCTATCTATAATCATTACTAACTGTTTTTATTGGCTGTATTGGTTAACTGTTGAGACGTGTTTCAGTTATGTTGTATCTGGCCATTGTTTGTTTTCTATTTAGACCTTGTTATTATTTTTTGTTGTATATTACTTTTGAAGGCAGATTTATAAAGTATCTTGAAAATGAAAAGGAAAGGAATACATGACCATTAGCACATCCTCCATTGAGGAAACTTGTGATTGCAGCCCTAAACTGTTCTCTCCTTTTCTTTGTGTTGGTGCTTGCAACTACTTTGGAGAAAAACTCAAAGGATATCAAAAGGTTTTCACTTCCTATGATCTTTGTTTATTCAATTTTTTATAAAAATATAATTATTTTCTTGTTACATTGTCTTGGTGATATCATTTTTGTCTTGCATCTCATTGTCTTGTGTTTTAATTTGTTTAGACTAGCCTTCTACTTGTCCCATGTTTTAATTTGTTTAGACTCACCCAACAACTAACTCTGGCTCCACAGCACTGAGGTGCACAAAACTGACCTCGAAAAGGCCGAATAATAATAATGGATATATCGAATAAAAAAATAATGAACTAAACTATAGCCAAAAGAAGTCAACAAGAAAACCTCAAAAACCACTTTGAAAAAGAGGTTATAAACAAAAGCCGGTATGTCAATCATATAACAAGATGCAAACAAGTCACTAAAAAAACTTATGAGGCCACATGTAAGACACAATAATATGCATCAAAAATTCAAAAAACATAAGGCCTTATAAGGAACGCAATGAGATGGTAATCAAGAGGGAAATAACCAATAGTGAAATAATTACAATGCCACCGAGGCAAGAACATACAATACTTAAAATATTAATTTTATTAATTCTCACAAATCCACATTCAAGGCCACAAAGGGCACAAATACATGCCTATAAGGCAAGAAAACATAAGGGTGAGAAAAAACACTTTCTTTTTAAAATATTATTTTACTAAGCTCACAATAATGCACAAAGAATGCATAAAAAAATACATTATAATATCTAACGAACAATATGATCCTATAGATCTAATTCATGTGAAGAATCAAGGAGCTTTCGATCATAAGCAAAAGTCCACCCAAAACCAAAAGTGGACAAGCACAAAAGTGGTCACTATGGACACACCCACAAGTCCCACAAAGGGGATACACAAAAAGAAGGCTTAAAAAAATAATATTTTATTGATCACTCAAATCATGCAAGAAGCATTATGCTTAAATTCCAATGTGATGTAAAAACATGTAAGATATGTTTATTATGTAAATTTGTTAAGAAATTCTCATTCTTTAGAGCTTTTCACAACCAATTAAAAACTGGTTCAATGTTTGAATTTGTAGTTTCTGCTTAGTACTTTCAAACGATTTCAAACTATACTTTGATTCTCGTAGCATAACTCATTAAAGACTTTCTTGTACTAACAAAATGGTTTACTCAAAAGCAAAAAATGCATTTGTAAAGGTTACTAGTATTCTTCTCATCTCAAGCTATATTTTTTACTTTTTGGGGGTCAATTTTGGTTTTACAACAGGCTATCCCATCCATTACCTTGAAAAACATCTCACATGTAGGAAAACATTTTAAACTTCATTTTAATTATACAAAAATAAAATTTTTTGGTTGCAAATATTTTGTTTTATGAAAAAAAAATGAATACGAGAAGCGATACATGAAGCGGAAGCGGGGAAGCGAGTTTTAAAAAGTCGTATGAAGCGTGAAATGGGATTCATTTTGGAAGAAAGTGTGAAAGTGTGTGAGAAGCTAAAAAATAAACATGAAGGAAATGAGGGAGAAGCTAATTGGAAGCAAAGGAGAAACAAAAAATATAAATATTAACAAGAGAAACACAAAAAATAAGAGGGAAACTAAGGGGAAAGAAACAAGTGAAAAGTGACAGGAATCGCATGAGAAACAAAAGGGAAGCGAGTGGGAAGCACGCTTCCTATGAATAGAGTATTTAACTCTTCAAATTGGCTATGGTTCCAACTTGCAAGTTTATTTATGACATCATGAAGTTCCATTGAATTTCCTATACACTGGAGATACCAAATACAGTTGAAAGGAGTATTCTTCTCCAAGAGAATACGCATTATGTTCAGCGATGGAGGGAGGTTTAACATGTAGATCTTTATCATGACTCATCTCTTCAAGCTACTAATGATTTTTGAAGTGTCTATCTAACTTGAATCTTATATTCACTTCTCCTCTTCTATGATCATTCCAGGTGCGACATCTAACAACTGAGTAATCTCAACATACACACACACATTTATTTCTTAGATCATGCATGGATTGTGTGCCTTTTCATAGTAGCTTGAATGCATTATTTATCCCATTTCCATACAATTTGAGATCAAAATTCAATGCATGTGGTATATGCTAAATTCAGTCATGAACTATTATTTCTCACATTGTCTTTTGTACCATTAATTCCAAAACATTGGGAGTTTAATTGTAGTTTTCTGTATTTTACTCTGTATTTATATTTGGAATAGTAGAGATATTTTGGTTGCACAATCACTTGGAATTACCAGACATCAAACAATGAAAACTAAAGATGTCACTCCTCCATTTCAGTGTGACGGAGACATTTGATCACTATCAAGCACATGTAAACTGTGAAAAGGATGTCATCAAGGCTGAAGAAAAGGTAAGAACTGAGTTCTTTTAATGTCATCATTGTAAAAAAATAATATATTTTTACATCTGAACATGTACCACTAACATGTCATTCATCATAGATTGTATGGTTAGGGTGGATGATGCAGCATTAGGAGTTTTATCCTTATTTGATCTGTGATAGTTGCAATATGCAAACATAATTATCGTGTGCTTGCAGCGTGAACAATTATCGTTCATGGATCCCTAAACATGTTGCTTGCAAATATGTTGTTTACATAACGAAGAACTATGCATTTGTTTTTAGATGTAGCCATTATAAAATTTCTTAGTTACAAGAAATTTATAATGGATGAATTTTATTACCCTGTAAAGCCCAGCATCAGAAAACATTAGTTGGGTCTCCTACAGGTAATCTTTTCCTACTTTTGAAAATTCAATTAGCATGTTGAAGTTCTTGAAGAACTCCGTTTCACTTGTGATCAGTTATAAGTTTATTTTTCTGGCCTCGGATAAGGTAATATATATGTTTTGTAGCTTAGTCTCTCTCTCAAATGGTCATCAATTGCCTGGATGTGTGTTTTTGCTACTATAAAGCCTAAAGTCCTTGGTGACTTTTCTATTGCACTTGATACCAATTAACCATTCTTGAGCAAAACTACCTGGATTCTAGAAAATCATGCTTTATGCCAGTCCCTGTACTCAAACTACCATAGTTCCACTTTGGTGCTAATTTGGCTCAGAATTGTCATACATGTCATTGTCGTCATTAGAATCCCGAAAGTGGCACAATTTAGGGCAGAATCTGATCATTACAAAGTGAATCCATAGTAGGACAGCTTATGCAAAGTTTCATGAATCACGATCAGAAAGTGAATATTTGTGTGTAGGCCTCTGTCCCAGTCTGGCCTCCTTGATCATTACAAAGTTTCATGTAGCAAGTTTAACCAAGAAATCCACACTTAGATTGAGCTGTGGTGGTTAATGATGTTTTTATTATCCTCCTATTCTTGATAAGGTTTATTAAAGTGCTTTCGAGCTATGATGCTGTCTATGGCAACAAAATAGTAGCATACATATTTATTAGTATGTTAGCTTACAAAAATTTTCTTTGTTTAAAATCTTATGGTTCTTTTGCTTGCTGTCACTGCTGAAGTTTGAACTTGAAATTCTGGAGATCATGGTTTGAATGGCTATCAAGAATGTCTAATTGAAAAGCAAGAGTTTGGAAAATGCAAACAAATTATATATAATCCTTCAACTTATGTGCTCTTTAAGCGCGTTTACAGAAACAGATGCAGTTGCAACAGGCTGAAGATTTGGCTGAGCCTGAGCCTGAGCCTGAGCCTGAGCCTGTACACAGGGAACTTCCAGCAAATTTAGTCACGCTCCAACTCTTTGATGATATCTGCCGACACTAGCCAGCTGTATGATAATGCATTAAGGAATATGGAGTCACTTCGTCATAAAAAAAGAGGCGAACCACTTTTTGTGCAGAGCCTCTCACTAGTCGATGCATTTTTTGCTCTTATGGTGGTCTGGGGTTTATCTTGTAACCATGCATGGCAGTCTTATGTGCTCTGTTGTCAAGCATCTCTGGCTCAGCTATTAGCTAGTATGTTTCAGTTGGGCCGTTTTATATACTCTCTAAGAATTACATGACTGCATGTATATCCTACTTGTACATAATTTCTGTGATAAATCGCTAGTTATTAAATGTAAGAGACCAAACCAAGGTCTGAGTTGACTATCACAGTCATAGTCAGTCCTTTGGATCCATCCTCCATGTCCCCACTCTCTCAGTGAAGTTATTCCATATTCTCTACAGAAATTTTTCTTTCCAAATGGGGTGTAGGGTGCAACATTTGTTTCTTTCGTGGTACTGTGTGAATGTGCGGCCTACTTGTATTCTAGAGCAGATTGGTAAGTTGAGAGTTGGTTTGTAGGTTGAGAACCCTAAATAGTTCCAATTACTTACTGCTGTGAATACTAAATCTTGTCATTGTAGGGTGGCAAACAATCTTTAATGGGCTAACCTGATCCAACCTGGCTCTGACCATGCCCAAGTTGGTATAACGATCTAATGGGTTTAACATTTTGGTGTACAAAAGTTGGGTTTTGATTTGGTGATCTCCATATGAAATTGCTTTGAACCTGAAAACTCACCCGGAAATCAAACCGACAGATGACAAGAGGATTTGCAAGTAATTACGAGAAGGGGGGTTGGTCCAAACCTTTTTTTTCGTTAGGTCCTGCTAGGTTCTTTGGAAAATTATAATTTCAAGTACTTTTTTGGATTGATCTATACCGTTAAATGTGTTTATCATTGTTTACTCAATAAGGAGCATGTCTTTGATTGAGATTTTTATACCCAGATTTGTTTTTTAAAGGGGTAAAAAATTCAATGGTTGATATTATACTAAAATTTGATGATAAATACTTAGACATCAAATCAATTTGAAAGAAAACTTGTTTCTTAGTAAATAAGCAATGATAAACACATCTAACAGTTTAGATTGAGAAAAAATACTTGAAAGTACAATTTTTAGAGGGTTCTAACTGAACCTAACTAAAAAAGGACCATCCTCCTCAGTAATTACATATACTCTAGATACCATCAGATATGCTTAGTTATTACTTCTTTTGAAAGGGCATTTGTATCAAATTGGTTTCATTCATGCCCTATGTGACTTATGTCATCCCTATCTGCTTACCAGTCATTCGAATTTCAGTTGTTTTGGTCAAATCAGGTTAGATTGTATCAAAACAACTCACATCGTGAGATTAAAACTCTATTGTACCTACTTAGATTGTATCAAAACAACTCACATCGTGAGATTAAAACTGGATTGTAGCAAATATATTCCCTTTGCAACTAAACAGGCCTACAGTAGACTGTATAAATATGAAACCAGAAAATCGATTTTCTGGATTTGCAACGAAACAGGCCCACAGTAGACTAAAAATATAATTATTTTAAAGAACAAAAAAAGCAGACAGAATAATAATTAAAAAAAACACTCCCTTGGAGCAAACGATATACAGTTGTCATGATTCCTTACCTGTACTCGTGTAGGACTAAACATTGGGGCTTTTCCTGCAAAACTAACACAAAACACACCCGAAAAACAGACGAAGAAGGTCTATATAGCCTCCAGAAAGATCCACACACACCTGGATCCAAGGCGTTGGTCTGGTTCTGCCCCATTACTCATATTCAAAAATCATAGTTTTGATATTTTTTTTTTACATCTAAAACCCTAGATGTAATCCATAGGTCTTGTTTAGTGGGAACCGGCTTTTGGATCACCCGAATCTGACCTGTATACAGTCCAAAATCAATGGTTATTAAGGCATCAATTTTTCTCGGCTCATAAAAGTATGTTTTTTTGTCATAATTCAAGAGTCATTCCTACTGAATCGAGCATGCCAAACACATCTAACTGATCATATCTGTCACAAACACTTCAAACTATATGGCCTAACGCTGCAGAACGATAATAAAGATTAAAGAGCCTAATGACGTTTTGCTGCCACGAAAGGCGGCAACTAGATACACGAGGGGTTGAGAAGAAAGAGGATGGAGGGGAGCTGCGTTCCACGAGAGAGAGAGAGAGGATGCACATGGAAGGACAGATTTTATTGCCATATGTGCATGCAGTAATGGTAGGGACATATGAGTATGGAAAGATGGTGATGAAGAGAAGAGCGGTTTGAGCAGCTCCCGAATTCACGTCGGTGGCAGTATATCTTTGTGTAAGGGAGGAGAGAGAAAGACAGGGAAAAGGAGGAAGACCATGTTTTCTGATGGCGGTTGTGTGTGAAATACAGCAGACATCTGGAAGCATGGGAGGAGAGATTTGTTTTTCTCACGGATCCTTCAGCAACCGACTGTCCGAAGGCTGAAGACGTCATCTCTCATGTACGGATCACCTTGTCAGCTTATATATGTCACTGTTTCTTTCCAAATATTAAAGTTTAAAAAAGGTTTAATATTTGCTACAGTGGATTGTAGGTGCAATCGATCCTTCTAGCAAATGGGGTGGAACCCCTTGGGCTTTTTTTCTCACATTCAACTGTCATAGATGTGATCTACATGTTTTTGTTTAGCGGGAACTGTCTTTTGAATCTACGAAATCTAACCTGTATACTGGTTTTTTACACAATCTAAAAATCAACGATTATGAAGGCATTGATTTTTTCTTACTCATAAAAACATATTTTTTCATTAAAAAAACGCAATCCCAATACATGCTCTATGAGGTTAGATTGTATTAAAATTCGATTCTACCTACAATCGATTGTAGCAAATATATTCCCTTTGCAACTAAACAGGCCCACAGTAGACTGTATAAATATGAAACCAGAAAATCGATTTTCTGGATTTGCAACGAAACAGGCCTACAGTAGACTAAAAATATAATTATTTTAAAGAACAAAAAAAAAACAGACAGAATAATAATTAAAAAAAAAACTCCTTTGGAGCAAACGATTTACAGTTGTCATGATTCCTTACCTGCACTCGCGTAGGACAACATTGGGGCTTTTCCTGCAAAACGAACAGAAAAGACACCTGAAAAACAGACGAAGAACGTTTATAGAACCTCCAGAAAGAGCCACACACACCTGAATCCAAGGAGTTGTCATCAAACCATTTTCTGATGGTGCTGTTTCTTTAATATATATATATATATATATATATATATATATATATGAGAATAATGTTCTGGTTCTGCCCCATTAGTCCTATTTAAAAATCATAATTTTTTTTGTATTTTTTTCTCACATCTAAGACCATAGATGTGATCTATTGGTTTTGTTTAGTGGAAACGAACCTTTGGATCACCGGAATCTGACATGTATACAATCCAAAATCAATGGTTACGAAGGCATCAATTTTTTTCAGCACATCAAAGTACACTGAATCGAGCATGCTAAACCCATCTAATTGGGCCTAACGGATATATATATATATATATATATATATATATATATATATATATATATATATATATATATATATGACGTTTTGCTGCTACTAAATGATAGAGACACGAGGGGTTGAGAAGAAAGAGGATGGAGGAGAGCTGCGTTGCACGAGAGAGAGAGAGGATGCACATGGAAGGACAGAAATTTTATTGCTATATGTGCAGTAATGGTAGGGACATATGAGTATGGAAAGATGGTGATGAAGAGAAGAGCGGTTTGAGCTTTTTGAGCATCTCCCGAATTCACGTCGGCTGCAGATACTGCCATTTGTGCAAGGGAGGAGAGAGAAAGACAGGGAAAAAGAGGAAGACCATGTTTTCTGATGGCGGTTGTGTGTGAAATATATACAGCAGACATCTGGAAGCATGGGAGGAGAGAGAAAGAGAGGACGGATGGGAGAGAGAGTTTTTTTGTTTTTCTCACGGATCCTTCGGCAACCGACTGTCCGAAGGCTGAAGAGGTCATTTCTCATGTACGGATCACCTTGTCAGCTAATATATGTCACTGTTCTTTCCAATTGTTTATTTTTTGTTCTTATCGAGTTACTAACTGTTGGCGTTACCTGTGCTTATGCGCTTAGACATTTGTTGTACTTTGCTACTGTAGACACTGATCTATGATTCACGTTTCCAGCTTTTTCTAGGTTCATCTCACAGAGGTAATACTTAACTTGTAAAGATTCGATTCCTATGCAACTGATTGGCGAATCTGCATAATCATATGAAGCAGTGTATCCTAAGACCCTGACTGATCGGTCAATGGGTCGAGCTCAGGTAGGGCCAAAATGAAACTTTCAAAGAAGCCCGACCCAACCCACCTATGCTTCAGCCTGATAAGACCCAGGTCTCGCCTGAACCCAATAAAAGTAGTGTCAGGCTTCAGCGAGCCTAAGTCTGGGCCGGGCCTTTATTCAGGCATAGGGATGCACTACCAGCCAAGCTTGCTCGGGCCTGACTCTTTTAAACCCGGCATTGAACAGGAACAGTTTTGTGTTATTGTTACTAGTATTTGAAGGGCTAAAAAGTTCATATTGAAATGGTTTAAAACTTAAAAGAAATTGGAAAAGATTTGTAATGAACATTGTTATAGTTTCAAAAGAATTGAGATGAGCTCCTAAAAATTTATACGGCTGCACACGAGCCAAGCCTGAGCTATACAAGCTCAGCTGATTCAACAGGAGTAAAGTTCAAACTTGGCTAGAACTTGAACCAAGCATAAACCAACTTGTTCAAGCTCAATCAGTCGCCTTGAGCCTATATATGTCTCTGTCATTGAATTTTGGCCTTAATTAGTCAAGGCTTTACCTAAATTGAGCCTAAGGTCTCTACCTAAGTTAAACTTAGGGTTTGAGCCTACGGACTAGCCTAAGTTGAGTATAGGGTCTACCTAACTTAGTAAAGAGGTTATTTAAGGTGGTATGTGTCGATTTGCTCAATTTCACTCAATGTAGGACATGAACCGACGTTTGCAAGTAGGAGAAAACGCAGTTGCATCCTGAGAGCAAAGTTGCCTGAATACCCATTGTACCAAGTACTTGATCCTGAGTGGGGTAATTATTGCTTGAAAGATATCACGTCTAACACATGCCTTCTAGTGCACTTGGTTCAAGCTGAGTAGTTGTCATATCCATTGAGTGAAATATAGTCTAATGTAGGATACTAGCCCTTTGTGTTCATTTTTTTCTTTCTTTTACTGAACTTACATATATAGGCTCAAGGCGACTGACTGAGCTTGAACAAGTTGGTTTATGCTTGGTTCTAGTTCTAGCCAAGTTTCAACTTTACTCTTGTTGAATGAGCAGAGCTTCTATAGCTCGGGCTTGGCTAGTGTGCGGTTCTATAACTTTTTAGTAGCTCATCTCAATTTTTTTGAAACTATACAAATGTTCATTACAAATCTGTTCCAAATTCATTTAAGTTTTAAACCATTTCAATATGAACTTTTTAGCCTTTCAAATACTATTACCAACAACACATACTTGTACACATATTTATATCAATCATTGTGGGGTAACAGAGGCCTCGAACATGAATAGTTACTACAGATGCGGGTTCGTGGAATATAGACTATTGTGTTGACAGAGGATCCTTATTTCATATTGTTCTTCGAGAACTAGTTTTTACTCGCTTCACAAGCCCAAACTGCCTTTTCTATAGTGCGATCATTGTTGTTTGGCTCTGGTTGTTCATTATTTAGAAGCATCTCTCCATTGTCTATGTGGTCTTGGATAATATGTCTCAGCATAAAACATTCTTCGATGTTGTGTCCTACAACTTTACGATATCCACAGGACTTAGCCAAATCATTTTTCTTCACTTGTTGTGGGTTAGACAATTCGGGTAGCCTAGGAAGCCCGTCCTATAATAGCAAATCCAGTACATGTAATTGAGGTTGCCCGATCTTGACAAATGTTCAAAATCCGTTTTACTTAGGATTGTCCCCATATCTGTTAATGTTTTTCCTCTTTAGGGAGTCAATTTGATTGTCTGCCTTTCGTCCCTTATTGTTGTTCTTTCAAAAGTTCTATCCTGAGGCTCTGATGTTGACTTGGCCCTTAGATGGTATGACTTGTTGTATATGTGTACTTTGCTAGTCTTCAATAACCCATCATATACTCTTCTCTTAATGTCTACCTCGAAGGTTGTAGCCTTCTTGATGAATTCGACATACGTTTCAACCTTAGTCATGTCGATCAAGCTTCGTAGAGGTTGAGATAAGTTATCCATCAGGATGACCAATGCATGAGGATCTGAGATCGGTTCCTTCATCCTACTAGCCATGAACCATCATCGGTTTATGAATTCATAAGCACCTTTTTTTTTTTTTTGCTTCAGATCGTATAATAGACTGATGGTAGAAAGGGCTTCAATATTAAACCTAAACCGCTTCATGAACAAATTTATGGTCTACTTGAATTTCTTCATATTTTGGAGGTTCAGGGTGGCAAACCATTCAAATATTGCTCTCTACAGACTTCTGGAGAACTAATTAATTAGTCTTATCATTATTTCGATATCTGGCCATGCTTTCTACAAACAAGGATAAGTGGGTCCTTGGGTCTCCCTTTTCATTGAATTTCAAGAACTTGGAGAGTGTATCATCATTATCGTCACATCCTTCGGGCAAGAAGTCATCCATGAAGTATTTTCTTCGGTCCATATCCATGTATCTCATTCTCGATGTTTGACACTATATCATGTCTTTCGGTGATTTGATATTTTTGTTTGTTTTTTATGACGTGGTCTGGATTGATTGGGTCAACCGAGATTTGTGGACTCTCCTCTCTAGATCAGACACTTGGGACTTTCTCCACTGACTATATTCTTCTTGTGACTCTAAAGTTTGTTTGGTTATTCTCTCTCTATCGGACTGTGCCCTCTCACATTCTGACTTGTGGGCTCTTCGACTCTTCTTTCAGATCTTGCATGTTCCCATCCCAAATATTATTAGATTTCTCTTATTTTATCATTCATCTTTTCTATATTACTTATAGCCTATGATAGCATATTTTTTTCCTTGGACCAAACTTTGAAATGTGAAGTTCTAGAGGTTTGTCTCTTGGTGGACTCATTTGTGCTAGAGTTGTTT
Source organism: Nuphar pumila (assembly GCF_984573655.1). Classification (NCBI taxonomy): domain Eukaryota; kingdom Viridiplantae; phylum Streptophyta; class Magnoliopsida; order Nymphaeales; family Nymphaeaceae; genus Nuphar; species Nuphar pumila. The sequence goes on along the minus strand of NC_143252.1, from coordinate 108,952,598 downwards.
GCCTCGTAACCTATGTGAAGGACTTTACGAGACTAATGATGTATTGTTTTTCAGACCAAGCTTTGAAATGTGAGGTCTTGATGACTCATCTTTCGGTAGACTCATTCGTGCTAGAAGTATCCATCTTGTAACCCACGTGAGGGACTTTATGAGACTGATGAGAGTACCGATGTGAGCTGGTGTCATAGAGCATCAGGGCCTTTTCCCTTTTTCGGTCATTCATAGACCCATTAGAAACATTCATGTAGTTTTTTTAGGATCCTCATCGAATATGATGTTTTGCATCATATATGGTGGCATCTCGTACGTAGGATTCTCTAGAGGTGGTTCCTTTGGGATTGATTGAATTTTGACTTTTCAAGCTTTAGAACAGGCATACATTACACCCCCAAGCAATTGGTTGACACATGTCTAAATAAGTAACAAAAGATTTTTAAAATAATTGGGTACCCTAGAAAGTTGTATCCATTGATCTATGAGGTCTCTTCGGGTTATAGGTTTAGGGTTCCCTTCCTAATTCACACTAATATACCTTAGCTAACAACTGAAAGATACTGAGCTGGAGAATCTAGCTCCAATGGTACCGCCACCGATATACCCTAGATAACAACTGAAAGGTACTAGTAAGAGGATATGATGATCCAAGTGATATGACGAGATTTTAAAAATTTGTAATAAACAAATAGGCTTAATCATGCATATATTTTGCATTTTATTCATTCATTTTTATGCATGATTTATCGAAAAATCATATTAAAAACCCATTCTTGTCAATATTTTTGAGAAACTGCTTTAAATTGAAAAGAAAGGAAAATCACATATTTTAAGCTCTTCCTTGTGTTTTTTAATGTTTTGTTTAGTTTAGAACCTTTCAAGTATTAGTCTAAGTAGTTTACAAGTGTTAATTAAATATTTTAGCTTGTTTAGAAGTTCCCTTTTCAAAACACATTTTTTGAGGGGTGTCTTTTAGAATTTTCAAAAATTAACAAAGGTTTTAAGAAAAAATCGTCTGCCCTAGATTTTTCATTATAAAAACTATTTTTTCAGCAAAGAGGGGTGTCTTCTCTTTTGGAAAACACATCCTCTGCCTCCCTCCCTCTCTTCTCTTCTTCCCTCGTTTCACTTATGGTCGGTTCCTCTCTCGTTTCTTCTTTTTCTCTTGTTTCGCCTTGCTTCTAATCCTTTCTATCACAGGCTTCTTCTTGTCCTCATCATCGGAGGCACGTGCAGCCCGAAGGAAAGTCCACGTCTTCTTCTCAAGCCCTCCATTGGAGGTAAATCACACGGTTTGCTTCTTCTCTATCTTCTCTTTACATTAGGTGTATAGATTAGATTCTTTATTTTTGTTTTCATTCATCGAATGCATACATCGTGATTTCTTTTTTTAAGCATTGCATACATAATATTTTTCCTTCTTCACGTGCATCACATCTAAAGTAAATTGTTTTCTATTTGGTCGATTTATTTAGCATTGAATAAGAATTAATTTTTAGCAATAGTTGATTAGTAGATTATTATTTGTCATTTTGTCTCGTCGTGTGAGTAATATTTTTTTTTAGTCTTTCGGGATGGATTAGAACATGTATAGTGTGATCATGTCAGCAGCCATCCAACAATTTGAATGATCTGCTGAACATACAGACCGATTGGAGCACTCAACACTTGCTTGTTGTGCGTGTGTGTGCAGACGTGGGTGAATCTATGGGTCTACAAGATCTATATTAAGTTACAACCTACTTCTTTGTATCGATTTTTGATGTAAATATCAAGATGTCAGAATATATATACATATATATATACCAAAAAAATATATATGTGGAGATATACAAAAGGTTATGCGGTTCACGAAGGGCATAAACACAAATTGCTGAAAGCAGTTAACGTTGAATTCAAATCCAACCAGTGTGTTCTGATTCAAATAGCGTTGTTATTCAGCTCTTTATTGATGTGAGCGTAGGTTGATTAGTTTATCTTGAGTTCACAGTTGGTTAGGGTAGTTAGATTCAACTAGTTTATTTTCATGTCAAGTAGTTAAATTATAATTTCTTGTTAGTTTAGTAACAACCTTGTTTGTTTAGTTTAGTTTAGTTCAGTCTATTGTTAATTAGATTTCTTTAGTTTGCTGAAATTTGTTTTCCTGAGTTTTATTTGTTACAAGCCATTTGTTTTGAACTTACCTAGTAGTGGCTTCAAGTTAGTTAGTTAATGTAGTTTACATTTTGCTTGTTTAATTAATTCTTTTATTTTAGTTAAGTTCACGCATTCTTATTTAAGTAGTTTGTGGGTTAAAAATTATTTAATTGAATAGTTAGGTTAGGTACGTTTAGTTATATTTCATGTTTTAATTAGCTAATTTTGAATTCACGTTTTTCTTAAACTAGAATCATTGATTAGTTTTAGCTTATTTTATGCATAATTAAGTTAGTGTTGTCCATGGCTTCTTGTTTCATAATTAATTAGTTTAATAGCTTGTTTTCAATCTAGTTAAATTGATTCATAGTTGTTATTTAGTTAGTTTGTTAGTTAGTCTCATAAATTTGTTATTAGTTTGTTACATTGATTTTTTTTATTGATTTTTAGTTAGTTAGTTTTGCTATTTTGTCATTTAGTGCTTTAGTTGTAACATGTTAGTTCACATTTTTTACATGTAATTAGTGGTTAGATCTTTGTTTTTGTGATTTTTCTCTAAACTAATATTAGATTTTTATTTAGTTTTTTTTTATTTTGTGATTTTGATCGAAAGAAAAGTGATTGATCGTACGATAGGCCCTCAAAAATACCCTTGAAGAGCCCTATGAGGTCTTAAAAAGGCTTTTCAAAAGGTCCCTTTGAGCCCCTTAGGGAGCCCTCAAAAGCATAGAAGAAGATAGGAAATCAGAGATCAAAAGGGACTAGAAGCTCAGAGCACTGAAGAACCTTTTCTTTTCTTTTAGCTTAAGATTTATTTTAGTTATTTAATTCATTTCATTTGTAATAAGATTATTTTATTATTTTTATTTTTATTTGTTTAAGCCCTTCGCAGAGGACTGTACTCTTAGTTAATTAATTAATTAATTAATTAAATTTTTTATTTTTAAGGCAATAAAGAGTAGATTAGTTTCTGTGAAATACAAAGTGTTTCTCCCGTTCCCTAAGATCGACCCAGAATCCACCACTCGTGCAAACATGTTTTTATTATTTGGTGTCTAGCTTGCATAAACCATTTTTATCCAAAATATCTTTAAAAATCTATTTCATAAAACTTATACCAGGGCTCTTTCCCTAAAAAAGAAGAAGATAAAAATGAGGAGCATACAATGGAATCAAATTGTGACTCACACAAAACCCTAACTTATTGGAGGTTGTGTTTTTTTTATTTTTTATGTGGGTATGCAAGTCTCCAACAAGGGTTTTTAAAGTGTGATATAATGTAAAACTTAATGTTGATGCAAGCAACTAATGTAGAGCAACCTATACATGAGATAAGGCAAATTAAACATACCAAAAAGAAGCGAAAGAATGTTGCAGGCAAGAGGGACAGTGGACGGCAGAACCTGCAGATGCGAGGGTATTCAAACGGCCAAACGTAACTGAATGACAATAAGTGGACGTTATTGTCTGACAGAAGATGACCAAACGTGCAGACGCGAGAGTCTGCGAACATCCAAAGGTTAATGAACGACATTGCTTGATGACAGTGGTCTGGCAAACCTTTCGGCAAACATTATCGAACGACAAAATCCAAACGACTAAAGGTCAATGGATGATACTCAGTGGACAGACAAACTGGACAATCAACGGACGACCAAACTGGCGGTCAACCAAATAGAGACTTTGCAAACACGCGGGTGTGTGAACAGTGATCAACGGACAATGTTGTCAGTGGACGGTGCTATCAGCGGACGACCAAAGTTTGGCGAACGACAAAACAAGCAGATTGTCGTCTAGTAATGGACGGTGGACCTGTTTTGCCATCCAGTGAGAGGGGACCCGATTCTTGTACGTGCATACCTATCTTGAAGAGCATGTTAGCTATCGAGCATCGTAAAATTTTAGTGTCTACACGGGTGGATTTCAAAAATTGTAGGGCATTTCAAGAAATACAACATTTTTGTTGTATAATAGGATCTTTTTTTGTTTTATTTATCACCTAAAAAAATCTATATTTCTGCTTTTGCTTGCTGGAATTGCTAAAACGATTTTTCATTGCATGTTTTAACATTCTATATTATGATGCAAAAAGTGCTTTACTCTATATTGTGAATGTCAAAATGGGTTTACTCCCTAGCGGACAAGGGGACCTCGCCAGCCAATGTTTGGTGGGTGGTAGAAGGGGTTTTCCTTTTGACTATTAAAAATCATTCAAAAAGAGCCTAAAAGTTTAAAAAAATAAATAAACCGGTCCAAAACTTAAAACCATTTTGTAAACTTTGGTTCTTGGGCAATTGACCTCATTTGCACTGATTGGTTTCAATTTATATCTGAACCAATTAAGCTCTTCATGAATAACAAAAATAAATTACTAACAAACTAATTTGAACTCAAAATTTTATATCTATCTATCTATCTATATAAGAAATTGTAGATATTCCTACTAAATTATCATTATCTATAAACTTTATCTTCTCGTCAAGTTAAACCTTTTTAGCTTGGCATAAATTAGAAAAAACAGAGTAAAAAAAATGAGGCCATGGAGAGAGAGAGAGAGAGAGAGAGAGAGAGAGAGAGAGAGAGAGAGAGAGAGAGAGACTGTTAGAATAAAATAAAGATTAAGTTCAACCCATTTCTATCCAATAAGCTCACTTTCCTAAAATATCATACGCTCATTTTGATTATAGTCTTCATTCCAATATTTCAGTTTTTTTCTTAAGAAAAATTTCTTACTAAATTTATGGATTTAGTGAGGGAGCTCGATTAACGTTATTGCTGTAGAACGAGGGGGTCCTGCAGTTGACTGCCCGAGAGGTATGATCTTTCTTTCTAAAGAGGGTTTTTTTTTGGATAATTAATCCAAGGAAAAAAAACTGATGTAACCACCAAGAGCTTGAATTACGAGAAAATTTACCAACTACAATTACCTCTAATGTATATATAGGAAAAGCTGAAAAATGTAAGAAACAACTGAAAAGTAATGAAATAACTTAAAAATTAACAAGTAACTCAGATTCTCATATCGTTTCTGCTCTCTCATGTGGCTCTTATCTTTTTATAAATGAGGTCTCACAAATCTCAATCGAAGTAAACGACCTATTCTGATAAACTCATAAAAAAATAAAATTCTTTTTAATTATCCTAATCTAATAAAATCTGAATATCATATCCAAGATGCATTACAAAATGATTCAAATGATAAAAAATCCAGAAACTTCAAAGTGAATACAAACATATCTTTATGGAGCATCATTCTCCTTGGGTTAGAAAAGACTAGACCTCAAGTCTGGATTCCGCTTGCGCTTTTTCCAATCTCGTTCTACCTTGTAGGTTATGGGCTTACAATATGAAACCAGATCTGCGTACTGCTTTACAAAATGAGTAGTCCAAATTGCTAGAATATGTGTTTGAAAGGTAGACATATTCTTCCCAAACCATCCGTAGTCATATGGATCCAGATTTTGATCTAGATCAAATGACTCCAATGTGAAGAAGTTCATGAATAGTGGGTCTAGACCTCTCACTCTATCATCCCTTTCCGCAAATGTTGGTTCAAGACATGGCTTTGGACCCAAAAATCTCAAAGGATTCAGGAAACTCGAGTCCACTGAAGAACAAACAGGTGTCTGGAGGCCTAAACCAATGTGTACGGTCTCTAATCGAGTTAGATTAGGATTTGAACCAGTGTGAATCAGCTCCAAACCAATCTAATTATGGTTCAAACCAGTGTGAATCAGCTCCAAAATGGTATGGTATTGATAGATACCTAGTTCCACAAGCGTAATAGGGTTGAACAAGTTTGATAAACTGGTTCAGTTTGTAAGAGGGCCAAGAAATTGCTCTCGCGGGTTCAGATTGCTGGTGGCGGCACCATCCACAGTCATTGTGTTGGCCGTTCCGTCATCACCTCTGACAGGTTGGATCTAGTCGATGGTCGAACGCCAACTAGGAACTTCCCAACGACGACAGTCCACACGTTGGATGACTGCTGCAACTCGACAGCGAATGAGGCAACCTCCACTGCCACCACATCGCTTCTGTCTAGGAGGGGGTCTGCTGGCCTATGGATCACCGTCATACACATGTTGACTTGGACCCTATTGATCGCGAGTTCACTGCCAACCGGGAACTCCATGAGGGAGTTGGGGGTCCGGCGTCTTCCACTCGGTTAGTGTGATGCCCCAAAAATCCAAACTTAAAATTTCATCATTTTTTTTTGGGAAGCCATCTTTTTTAAAACCGAAAGTGCTCTGATCTTCAGGTTCATCACAGGGGTTGAAAAATAAAACCAAACTATGACAATTACTTCAAAAATATTTTATTCGATTGAATAAATATTAGAGTTTATACAAATTAAAAACATAGACTCTGAGATAATTGACATTATCCTAAACTAAACAAAATAGTCCTATCATCATTGAGTACCTGAATTTTTTTAAGAAAACAAGTGAGACAACTCAATTTCTTATTAAGTACTAATAGACCTTTATTTGATCTCTAATATGTACGAAATTATGTTCAAAAAAATATGTCACATCTCTCATATATGACATTGCAAAATACACATCAATCAGGCATATCTCAATTATGTGTCTTTCCACTACCACAAACGAACTATACATTCATTAATGCATATTCTCATTTCATTTGTCATAGTCATCTCTTGAAATTTAACGAATCTAATTAATTATAAATAATTCAACGATCATAAAGAATTGCTTGCATCTCACAATCCTTTATGTTCTAATACAAATAACTTAAACAATTGAATATGAATGATAATAAAGAATTGCATCACACACTTCTTTATGATCATATCATCGAATCAAACAAATTAATTAAATAAGTATTGCATCTACATGCCTATCCTATATGCATGAACTATATTCACATATTCCAATTTAATTTGCTTTTGCATTAAATGTCATTCTTGCAATCAATACACAAAATTAAGTGACAATCTTGATTCAATACCTGAGGCACAACTATCATGGTCCACTTTGAGTGTTCATACCTCTAGGCTTCTCATGACTGGTAGATCGCAATGCAACTGCTAAACACATATACGTGGGCGGACTACCAGCTCTTTCAGTCAAACCCAAAATCCCCTCAATCCATCATGGTTGAGGAAAATGATCCAATGTCCTTTAGATTGCTTGTTCTTAGATTTTCATTATCACAGAGGTCCTGATCTTGGATTTTCATTCTCATGGGTAAAACAAAATCCATGGGATTGGTGTTAATGCCAGTTCACATTTCACCAGCTTGCTTATCCTCAATTGATAAACTTGAAATTATTAATGCAACTTTTCTTATATTTTCTAAGAACATTTTTTCAATGCATGTCATTTTCATAATAAATACAACATGCTCAAATTTCATCTTCGTTAATCGATCAGACTCTTAAATCATACTACATATATTACCTTGCATGCTTGGCACCATTATGGTCTAGATCGAGGTCTTGCTCTAATACCAATTGATGTAAACTGAGAGAGTCCGATTTGTAAGAAAATCTACCAAGCTCTATTGTATATCTAGGAAAAGCTGAAAAAGTTTGGAAACAACTGAGAACTTAACATGGAAGTAACTGAGATTCTCGTATCAACTTTGCTCACTCATATAACTCTCATCTTTTTAAAGTTGAAGTCCCCCAAATCCCAATCTAAGTAAACTACCTATTATGATAAACTCATAAAAAAAACAAAACTCCTTTTAATTATTTTAATCTAGATTCAAAACTCATTACAAAATGATCCAAATACTAAAAATGATCTCAATGACAAAAGAATCCAAAAACATCAAAGCTGATCAAAACAAATCCTTATGAACCCTGGGTCTTCGACTCCACTCCTTCATCAACGACAGCACATTGGCTGACCTCCGGTTGGTAAAACCATTGAGGTCCACCCTGCCTAACGGATAGTATACCCATCTTCGACCTTGTGGCAAGGGATGCCACCTGTGGGGAATGGGGATTGTGCATATTTTTAAAACAAGTACTTCTTAAGAAGTACCATACCTATTTTATTCTATCTTTCTCTCTCTCATGAGAAAACAAAGAAATATTCTAATATAAAAAAGGAGTTTTAGTCCAATGAGAATATAGTCATTAAAAGAAAGAAATCCATGTTTAATAGGAAACCCACAAGGCTGCAACTCTTGGAAAGTTCATATCAGGGAAGACTCTCTGCTCAAACTTTTCTTCAAATTCACACCTTAATCCATATTTAAAAAGTAGTAAGATTAGAGGATCCAGTAACAGAAAACTGAAAAAAGCTTTTTAGATGGAAACAAAGAAAACTTATCAAATTTGATTTGAATCCAAACATGGATCCAATATAAAATACTGATCCAAGAATAACCTCATTAAACCAATCCAAAACTAGGTAACTGTCATTGAGGGAGAGAGAGATTTTTTGTAAGTTGCTAAAACAAATCATATTCTTTCCCAATGTCAAAAGGGGGAGAGAGATTTTTGTTAAGGTGCTAAAAGTAAAACAGTTCATATTCCTTCCCAATATCTCAAAAGGAAGAGAGGGAGATTTTTAGTAAGTTGCTAAAAAAAAGTTCATGTTCCTTTCCAATTTTCAAAAGGAAGAGAGAGAGAGAAATAGAGATTTATGGTAAGTTGCAGTTTATAATGTTAAAAGAAGAGAGAGAGAGACCTGAAATAGGACAAAAAGCCCACACCCCTACTATGACAGCCTTATACTGACAGAATATGAAGGAGCGATGAGGTGCAGCGGTTGCATTTGTTTAATGTGATTGCACCTTATCTAAACGCAGAAAACTGAACCTCTTGGGGCCCAAGTGTACCCGATTTTCATGGTGGAGCAAGTATAACATTTTTTCAGACACCATACCAGTTATACAATCGTACCATTTGGGATTCGAACTTGCAACCTCTCAACACAAGGTGACGTGCACTAACTGCTCCTGCCGGACAAGCGGAGCCCCCTTTGGTGGAACAGGGATAAAATTGATTATGAATGGTTGGGCCTAGGAGATCTGTAACCGGGACCCACATATGTATCAGACGGTTAGAAAACTTGAGGTTCGGATCATTTTCAGATCGGATCGAGTTTCGAACCGCATCTAGGGATAAAGGTGAGGAACACGAGATTCGATGGGGGTACGATGGACTAGGCGTCAATTTTATATTATTTTTAAAAAGGTGGAGGTTCCCTTCCTCTATCAGCGAAGAGGCGGAGGGAAGATGGCGCGGAAGAGACTGGAGTTGAAGAGAATCGAGGATAGGGCAAGCCGGCATGCGAGGTTCTCGCAGCGTTGGAAGGGGCTGATGAAGAAGGCCCACGAGATCTCGGTGCTCTGCGGCGTCGAGGTCGGGCTCGTCATCTTCAGCCCAAAGGGGAAGCTCTGCGAGTTCTCCAGCCTCTCCTGGTACGCTCTCTTCTTCTTCTTCTTCTCCGTCTACTCTTCCCCATCTCTAGGGTTTTGGCGTTCCTTTCTGGTTGGTTCTTCTCTGGGTTTTGCGAGAAGCCGGGGGGAGCTTGCTGGTATTTTTCGGAGGACGAATTCCTCTTTTCATCAACGATTTTAGGTCTCCGTCTACTCTTCCCCATCTCTAGGGTTTTGGCGTTCCTTTCTGGTTGGTTCTTCTCTGGGTTTTGCGAGAAGCCGGGGGGAGCTTGCTGGTATTTTTCGGAGGACGAATTCCTCTTTTCATCAACGATTTTAGGGTTTCAGGTCAGTTTTAGGGTTTTGTGAGGGTTTTTTCCGGAGCACTCCTCCTTCTTGATGCGTTGATTCTTGTGGAGAACTTGATAAGTGAGTCCGGACGGAAATTTGCTTAGTTTTCCGTCGCACGGACGATTCTGAGAGAGAAGCTCGTATGATTTCCCCCCTTTTTTTGTTCCATGGCTCTTACTTTTCTGGCGGTTGAGATATATTACTTTTCTGTGGTCCTTTTATATATTACTTTTGTGTGTTCCATGACTCTTGTTAGTTGACCATTTTGGCCTGAGGGAGTGGTGCGTCGTCAGTCTCTCTCTCTCGGTATGATATCGTGGCTTCACTCTGGGATCTAAATTGAGAGTGGAAACCTCATGCCGGTTTGGATGAAGATGGCTCTGTTTTTGTTCCAGGAGAAACTTTGTGGTATATGACCAAGTTTTGCGTTCCGGTGTATGTGATGTTAGATGTCGGTTTAGGCCTGTTTCGTATTTCTATCATTTCTCCTCCGGCTTTTCTGCTGCCGAAACGAGGTCTTGCTTTGAAATTAAGCAATTGTTGTCATTTAGTCTATGTTTGGGAGCCTTGCATGAAAACACGGTTTCAGTGTTGCCAAAATACTGTTTTGCCAATCTACGATGTTGAGAGATGGAGTTGCCAAAAACATCCCCTCGTGAATGGTGTTGAGATGTGGTGTTGGGGCTGCCAACAGCGTTCCCAATGCATTGTTTCAGCAACGCCACTGCTCCCAAACTGCAAGAGAGTATGAGAGCATGGAGGGAAACCACAGCACAACCTCCGATTCAAGGCTCCCAAACATAGCCTGTAATTTAAAGAGTGTTGCCTGTCTGTCCTGATGAAGCTTCACGTTCTTTTCTAATGTTTGGGTGCAAAGTATACGGTGCTTCCTCTGAGAAAACCCCCATGCTACTAAGCGATCATCTGTTTGCTTGCTTCTTGTCTATTTTTCTCTGCATTTTATATGCTCCTTAAAAAGTTTCTGTCAGGCAATTTATTACTGCTGCTAATGATTTTATATTTCATTTCTTGTCTAAATGAGCCTGGTTCTGTTATGTTAAGATGCTGGCAAAGTTGTCTATCCATTTTATTATATGATATGGGGATAAGTTTGGAAAGTAAGAACAGCGAGTGAACAAGGGATGAAGCATTAAGATGACTCAACAACTAAAAGTATGTGGATACTGATCATCAGAAGAGCTGCTGGCATATCGTACCTTATATTATCGTATCGTTAGATACAGAAAAACCATATTTTAAACATCACAAACAATAAATTTTTTCCAAAAAATAAAAAATATCATAAAAAAAGAAAAAAAGAAATCAAAATTAAGCATTATGAACAATTAAACATACACATGTACTACTATAACATGCAAAACAATATTGTAACAAACTAACAACTAACAAAACAAAATGATTACTATTAAAGAGTCACATTAAATAACAAAAAACAATTGAGTAAACAAACTATAACAATCACTTAATTCAAAAACAAAATAAAGTTTAAAATAAGTATATAAAGTTAAAAATATGACCACAAAGAGAAATAAAACACATCTAAGTAGTCAAACTACAATATTAAGTAAACTTAATTATGAAATAAATTGAGCATGGATGAATAATCTGTAACAATTATCAAATATAAAAGATATAATTATGATGTTATAACAATGCATCCATTACATATATCAAAAGTCTGAAATTAAGCGTTAAGTAAAAAGGAGAGAGAAAGTAATACATCATTTCATCAGTAGTATTGATTGAAACGAAGAATTTTCATAATGTCTTTCATTAATTAGTTTTTTATTTACATTAAGCACAAAAGTTGAATAATGCGTGTTCTTCCATAATAATACTTCTCTTCTTTCTTGTCTTCACTAATCACAATAAATTAAGAAGAAATTTCTACTTTTTTGTTCCCATATATTATGAAATAAGTGAATATCTACTAAAGCCTTATTTGTGTAAAAGGTTGTCACTAAGGTTGTGTTTGATTGCTTGGAAGAATTTCTCCCACAGAGAAGTTTTTATCACATTAAGAATTTATCTTGTGTTTGACGATGTTGGGAAAAAACATATGGAAGTATTTATCCGGTGTTTGATTTGCAAAATTGGAAAAAGTTAGAATTTACTCATAACCACCACTTTATAGTTTTGGATTCGGATATATCCAATCCCAAATGACTCATTAACGTAATATATGACCCAATACTTGAGTGAAGCACAATCCTATATTGAGGTCCATGAAATTGATTTGGATTTAGATTTGAATCCAAATGCCCGAAATGCAAAATTCATGAAAATTACATAATTTTTTGCTCATTTAACATTATTAAGCCGTAATATATGATCCAATACTTGAGTGAAGCACAATCCCATTTTGGGGTCCACGAAATGGACTTTGATTTTGTATGTAGATTCGAATCCAAATGCCTGAAATGAAAAAAATCATGGGAAATACCTAAAGTTTTGCTTGTTTCACATTATTAAGCCGTAATATATGAGTGAATCATGCTCCTATGTTGGGCCCCACAATCTGGATTTTGAATCTAGATCCGAATCCAAATGTTCGAAATACAAAATTTGTAAAAGATATGTAAAGTTGTGCTTTTTTAATATTATTAAGCCATAATATATGACCTAATACTCGAGTTAAGCACCATCCATTAGAGAAAATTTGTATGGCTGGAGCAAGAAATAACTAGATCTAATTTACCTCGGTTTTATTCTGGATTTATAAAAATAAACAATTGTCAATATTGAAACTGAAAACTCTAAATGGTAATGTAATATCGTCCTATGTAGTCAAAAGCGCTAGGCGGTGCCTAGTTGGTAGACCCCTAAAAAGACTAGTCTCGGACTAGGTGGGACCAGTTGTTATCTCAATTAAATATATAAAAAGTATACAAAATATACATAAAAATATGTTTAGTTCTTTTACTAATAAGATGATTTCATTACACAAGTACAAAAATACACATGCTTTCACAAAATATATTAATATACATAACCGGAATTGTTCCAGGCCTAGCCTTCAGAATGGGGCATGTGCAGCTCAGAGCTCTACTGAGTGGAAAATGCATCGAGTGTAGGAACGCGCATTGTGCGTTGGCTTGATCGGTGGCGTGCGGTGTTAGCATGGCACGCGATAGGCAACAATATTGTTGCTAGTGCATCATTGTATGGCGGCACAGACGTGGAGTGTTGTTTGGTTAAGCAGTGACAGCGGATCAAAGGATGTTGCCTTTGGAGATTTGGTTATGGACCTCTTGGCTTGTAGGAAGGTCCCATGCGTAGCTGTTGGATGCACGGGGGTGGGGGTGCGTGTGGGTTAGGGATAATTCTCCCAGAAATCACGTTAGGTGATTCCAATCGAGTATGGTGACTCAGGGCTAGGCAATTAAATGCCTATGCGCTGACAAATGAGTCTGGGTGGTGCTTTCGCTATGGTGTTCAATCATCAACCAGTCTTTGGACTGGGGGCCATAAAGTCTTGTTCCTTCAGTGGAGGGGTTTTGTTATGGTGTGCACATGGAGTCACAATACACTCTATGACATGCAAGGCAAAGGCAAAGTTTGTGCCCCTTTTTTGGAAGTGATAGCTGGTATGGCACGACTATGCTTTAAGTGACATGAATTACATAGAATACACATTTGAAAATGCGCTTGATCAGTTTCCGCTAGGCAGATGCGCACGAGGTGGTGTGTAGGGCCAGTGAAAATGATTCAGTACATGAAAAAGTGTTGGTGCGCAGCCTTTGGCCATTAGGCTGGCCATATTGGGCAGTTTGACGCGTCGCGGGTTTGCGAAGTATTCTATGCCTGTGACAAATTAGTTGCGAAGGCTTGCGGTGGTAAGGAAGGACCGTCACGTCGCATTGGCCTGTGGAAGAAATAGGCCCGTGACAGGAATATATATATATATATATATAATTGTACACACATACAAATATATATTTTTCAGTTATTCATAATATATGCATAACAATATATTCATTATGATCAACAAAATATGCTTTCAACCTTTCATTGAAGCACAATAACACATACATATATAAATAACACATTACATAATTCATAATGCTAAACATGCTTTCAGGATTTTATAAAAAAATTCATCAAAAACAAAGTAACACACACACACACACATATATATATATATATATATATATATAACATAATCTATTAAAATTAATTGTGCATGCTTTCAATGTTTCACAGAAAAAATCCCAAAAGCAAAGTAGCACACACACATATAAATATAATAACTAAGTATGTTTTCATGATTTCACAAAACAAATCACACAAACACACACACGCACATATAATTATATATATATATATATATACAAAAAAGTAACAATATATATATATATATATATATATATGAATAATAAATAACTAAACTGCCCTTGTGCCTATGCGGAGGCACCTTAGTCGCTGACTAGGTGCCTTTGTCGGTGTCTTGTCGGCGCCTAGTCGGCAAAATTGATACCTTTTAGGGTACCCACCTAGGAATTGCAATGCCTAGGCGTTTTACTTAGCCTAGACCGACTAGGCGGAATTGTCAGTACCTAGTCGGGGCTTTTGACTACATAGGTATCGTCGTATCCTTCTTTTTTTCATTTTTGTATTTGTTTTTATACTTACCACTACAAATGGGAGGACTTTATGGCTAACAAAAGGGTCCTCCCCTCTTGTCCTATATGTGGTTAATGAAACAAGTTGTATGAGGTTTCTGAATAATGACTCCCTTCTCACAGAAATTCGGTGAGAGAAGAAGGCTCTCTTTGAAACCCTTTCAGTTGTATTTCACCGATGAATTGGCCTATACAAGGTCATTGAATCAATTGGATATAAAGAATGCATTTTTGCATGGAGATCTCAAAGAAGATGTTTATATGAAGCAATCTTAAAGTTACAGTGAAAAGGATCTAACCAAATATGTTTATAGGCTAAACAGAACCATATATGTGTTGAAGCAAACATCTAGATCATGGTTTGAGATTTTCTCCAATGTGTTGTGAGCATCATACCACAGAGATTAATGGTGTTCCGAATAGAAGATTTCAAATGAAGGATCTTGGCAAGCTTAAGTATTTCCTCGGTGTGGAAGTAGATTATAGCATTGGATAGCTTGTGTTAACTCAACATAAATAAACTCTTGATTTATTAGCCAGAATAGGTATGAAAGAGTGTGAACATGTAGCCTTGCTAGCTTAGTTGTCAAAGGTGCTAGGCGGGGCCTAGGTGGCAATCCAATTAAAAGAAAATACACAAAATATGTAAATAAACTGTTAAAATTAATAACAAACATGTATACAACATAAAATCAATCAACAATAAGCAATAAATAACACGTCATCGAACACTATAAAGCAATTATATTAAATAACCTGCTCAAAACAATTAAGAATAAATGAACAATTGAACAAACAGACCATGTGAAAGAACAATATACAAAAGTATATAATATTTATAATGAACACAAAATATATATAATATATATAATTTATAACTGAAATATAGAACATTATAATATATGCTTATGATATGTTAATATATATAATTATATAAATTTACACAGAAAGCAGACATATATGTGTGCATTAGCACCTGCCTGTGTGGGTGCATGTGAAGTGTGAACTGCAAAAAAGAACAGTCAAATAACAGATCATATATGAATTACACACACAAATATATAACTCAGAAATATAACTCACGAACATATATAAAAAACAGTCAACCAGAAATATAACTTAGCAGCAATCAAATAAATTATATATAAATTATATTACATACACATATACATAAATGAAACACACAAACACAGTGACACAAAATATATATTATAATAAAAGGAAAAAGAAAGGAGAAGAAGCAAGAGAGAGAGAGAGAGAGAGAGAGAGAGAGAGAGAGAGAGAGAGAGAGACCTAATAGTCTTCTTCTTCTTGCTGCTGCAAAGAGCCAAGAGAGAGAGAGAGAGAGACCTAATAGTCTTCTTCTTCTTGCTGCTGCAAAGAGCCAAGAGAGCGAGCGAGCGAAAGGGTGAAAGACGTTTTGCCTTTCCCCTTTTTATACCAAGGGAACAAAAAGATAAATAAATAAAGTCCAGCGCCTAGGCGATCCCAGTCTAGGCGAGCTAGGTGTTGCCTAGGTGTTAAAATAGGGCCACACTGCCCAAACCCAATCACCCAAGTGCTGGGCCTATGCCTAGGTCGCCTTGGCTCCACCTTTGACAACAATGACGCTAAGCACTATGCAAAAGAAGTTGAGTGTGAATGATGTTGATTTGTATTAGGATCCACTCAATATAGAAGCATAGTTGGCATGCTTCAATACTTGACTTTTACTAGACAATATCTTGTTTATGTTAAATCAAATATCGCAGTTCATGCATCAGTCTAGGGCGGGTCATATGGAAGTTGTAAATTCTTCATTATATGAAAGAGACTTGTGATGTGTGGAAAAATTGACTAGGCACACTTTGTTTCAGGTCTCTTGTAGGGGTTTCGTCCCACTATACTAGTGAATCACCATATTGCATTAAAGCAATGGAAGACTACCAAACCTTATACGAGGAACTATGTGCTGTGGTAAAAAGGTATGAGAGAGATAAAAGTGAAAAAGATGAGAGGAGCGATAAATGGCAAGAAGATGAGCACAAGAACACGAGCACTCCACCAAAGTCTTGAAATGAGATTACCACCAATGGATCACATGAACACTTTAAATATAATCTTCAAATGCATGACCAAGGTGTTAGGAACGTCAACAAAGAACTTAGTTCAACCAAGCTATGATGCCATGTAAATATATCAAAGTCTTCAAATGTCACCAACAAAGTCCTCTAAATTGATACAAAAGTGGATAACCATCTAGAAGCTATGTCTTAGGGATTCGGCTAGCAGGGTGCCGCACCCGCATCGACGCGACTCGACGCGGGTGCGGGTGCGGCATCGGGTGCAGGTGCGGCACCGGGTGTAGGTGCGGGTGCGGCACCGGGTGCGGTCAACCCGACTCTGGGTGCGTTGACCGCACACAGGGTCATTTTTGTCTATTTTTTGGATTTTTTTTTAAAATTTTTGCCCTATGAAATGGGCTGCAGAATTTAAAGCAATGAATCAGGCTACTCACCTCGGAATGGCATTTGGAATACACCTCGGATCTCTACCAACCAAACCAATCGACACCAGAGCTACAATAAAAAAACCACGAGAGAGAGAGTTGGTTACCAGATGGCTGGCAAGGATGACCTTGGCACCACGATCGACGAGGTACTTGATGGTGGGGACGGAGGCCCTGACCCTGGTGTCGTCGGTGATCTTCTGGTTCTCATCGAGGGGGACGTTGAGATCGACCCTCACAAACACCTTCTTCCCCCTCAGCTCCTCCTCCCTTAGATCGCTCACGCTCCTCTTCGCCATCCCTCAGATCGATCGATCGACTCTTCTCTCTCTCTCTAAAAAGACTAGCTCTCTCTCTCTCTCACTCTTCCCTTCACCTTTTAAAGGCACAAGGAGCCAACAAACATCGCCTTCCAGAACCCCTTTCACCCTCGGGATGTAAACCCCAGCAAAAACAGTGGGACGCAGACCATTGGATTGTAGACACCGACGGTGACGATGGTCTATGCCCCCGACACTCACCTTGGGACTCAAAAAATGTTGACACCTGTGCTCCTGAAAAGGACACAGTGGGCCCCACTTCCTGCATTTCACGTCGTCAAGCTCACGAGTCACGCCCCACTAGCGTTATTCCTGTTTTTGGATGACTCCCCCGAACCCAGCCACGTGGTTCAACACCTACTACGTGGTGGAGTGTCATCATTTTTTTTTTTGAACTCCATGAGACTGGATTTGGATTCAGGATATGCTTATCACTTGGATAGATCCAACACTCGCATGGAAATGCTTTTCTACTCTCTCTTCTTGCATTTGAGAGAGCGTGCGTGTGATATGCAAAAGCTTTGATTAAATGATATCTTTATTGAAATATCATATGCAGGAACTTTTAAATGGATGGGGTTACCAGTTCAAGTTTATAGACTATACCATGATATATATATTCATACATATAGACTATACATGATATATATATATATATATATATATATATATATATATATATATATATATATATATATATATATATATATATATAATTTTTTTTTTACATTTTTGCCCCTGCCGCACCCCCGCACCCGGGTTTTTTGGAAGTGCCGAATCCCTGCACTCGCACCCGCACCCATGTGACATAGTCTAGAAGGAAACCACTATGGGACTCACTCACAAACCCACAAAGAGAGGTACACTGACAAACACCCACACAAAGAGTCACAAGAACATAAACAAAATAATATTTTATTGATAATAATATGCAAGAAGCGTTATACAAAAAGAGGGGGATCACCCTTATTTATATACAAGGGAGAACACAAAGGGCTCAAGTAGAGTCATTGGAGCTAGTCCAACAACTCTATTTGGAGCTGTAGGACTAGCTCCAACTGCTATAAAACTAGTCAGCAATATGTTAACTAGTTCAAATGGAACTACAATAAAAAGGGAAAAATAATAAAAGAAAGAAAAATATTTTCATAAAAATATACATATATATACGAACGATTTTAACACTCTCTCTCAAACTTACGGTTAAATCGAAAGTTTGCTAAGAAAAAAGTGAAATATAGGAGTAGAGAGAGGCTTAGTAAAGAAATCTGCCAATTGGTACTTCGATTGCACATATGGCTCGTTAATAATTCCTTGAAGATGTTCATCTCGTACATAATGACAATCCATTTCGATGTGCATTTTTTATGAAATGTATGGTTGTTGACAATGTAGATAGTATTTTTGTTGTTGAAACACATCTGTGAAGCTTGCTTGAATTTGGATTCCCATGTCAACAAGCGGTCTTCTGAGTCATACTATCTCCATCGTAGTAGTGGCTATGACTCTGTACTTCGCTTCTGTGGAGGAAAGTGAGACCTTCTGCTGTTTGTTGCACCACCACGAGATCAAGGATTCACCTAAAAAAACACGAAAACTTATGATTGAGTGTCTATTGTTAGGATCTCCTCGCCAATCTGCATCAATATAAACAATCAAATCTAATGCAGATGAAGAGGACATAAACAAGCCTCTAGAAATATAATTTTTTAAGGTTTCTAACAATACGCAAAACAACTCCCATGTTCCCCATTGTGGGAGCATGTTGAAATTCACTAGTTGTGTGTACAATATGTGTAATATCAATTCTAGTGATTGTCAAATAAGAAAAAACTTTAAATTGTTGTTGATAAGGTGTTGGATCATCAAGTGACTCTCTATCATCAATTTTCATCTTGTCATTTGTAACTTCAGGAGTATTCACCCTTTTATCATTTGTAATACCAAACCTGAGAATAATATCAGAAGCAAATTTAGACTAAGATAATAAATACTTTCTAAGAGAATAAATAACTTTTATACCTAAAAAGTAGCTTAAAAAATTCAGATTAGTCATTTCAAAATTAGTTTTAAGAGCCTTTTTAATATTTGAACTCCTTGTTTGTCCCCTCCATCATATCGTCAACGTAGAGGAGCAAAATAACTGTATCTTCATAAGATTCTTTAACAAAACAAACAAAGTATTGTCCGTTAAACAAGATCTAAACACAATATCAATCATAACTCTACTAAATCTATCATACCAAGTTTTTTGTGCTTGTTTTAAACCATACAATGCCTTTTATAGGCGAACATTTCCTTGATGAATGCTCATATTAGGAGGAGCCTCTATGTACACTTCCAAAAGTTTTTCATTAAGAAACACTTTTTTCACATCCATTTAATATATAAACCAATTTTTTAAGAGAAGCAATTGCAATGAGGGTTCTAACAATAGTCATGAGAGCAACATGAGCAAAAGTTTTTTTTTTTTTATAATCTATACCATATTCCTGTGAGTACCCTTTCACAACTAATCTGACATTGTATCTTTTAAGGGTTTCATCACTCTTAGTCTTTATTTTTTATACCCACCTACATCCTATGGGTTTCTTTCCTACTGAAAGATTTTGAAGGGTCCAAGTTTGAGCTTTTTCTAAAGCTTCTAAATCTATTTTCATGGCTCTAACCCATTCAAAATTTCTTTGGCCCGAGTATAGGATGACGGTTCTCAATAAGAGTGAATCACAGCTATGCATGCTCAGTATTTTGAAGAGAATGAATCATAGGGTGCAAACTTCGTTGGAGGTTTTGATATTCTAGAAGATTTCTTATTTTGTCGTTTATTTTTATTTTCAAGTTTACAAAATTTGTGAAGTGCACATGGAGGTTTTTGATTGTTACGCCTAGACTATAGCACATTGGTTTGGTCATCAAGAGATACCATGTCTCTTAATTCAATGTTGTTCTCGAGTCCATATTCACACTCACAATCATTAATATCATGCTTAGAGCTAAAATCAAGCAAAACAGAATGCTCGTTTACATTCTTAGATTTTTCATTATCAAAAAAGTTTTTCTTTTCTAAAAAAGTCACATTTATTGAAATATATAGTTTTTCGGTCTTGCCATCGTATCCCTTGTACCCTTTTTTGTTATCAACATAACCAAAAAAGGCACAAGGGAGGGCTCTAGGTGAAAACTTAGCATTTTTATTAGTCAAAACAAATCTCTTGGATAAAAAAACTCTCAATCTGAGATAATCAGGAGCAAATTTAAAAAGTTTTTTTAGCAGGAGAGACGATTTGTAAAGAAGAAGATGACATTCTATTTATAAGATACACAACAATTATAACAACTCGAGTCCAAAAAACCATAGGAACATTACGAGCAATAAATGAAGTTCTTGAAGTTTCCACAATGTGCCTATGTTTTCTTTCATCTAATCTATTTTGTTGGAGTATGTGAGGGCAAGATCTTTGATGTGTAATGCCATGTAAATTTAGATAGTTATTAAATTCATTGGATAAAAACTTGATAGATTTTACTAGAAGCTGTCTTACGAGAAAAGGAAGATGAAGATGAGAAGAGGGGTTGCGGCTGTCATGATTTCCAATAAAGAAATTGTGACCTAGAACTTGTATTTATACATTTTGTTTTCCATTCTGCAGTGTACACCCTCAACGGTCATCACCCCAAGCAGAGAACCGAAAGTTATGCTCAACCATTCCAACAACTACCTTGGGGAAGTCAAAAAGTACTTGGTGCAGTGGAAGAGATTGCCAGAATGTGAAGCCACCTGGGAGAAGGCCAACAACATGTTCCAGCATCGACAGCGTATAGAGGACTAACATGAACAATTGGCGTCGAGGACGGTGCCAACTTAGGCGGGGAGCGTGTTTCGGAGCGCCATGTTTTTTACCTTTTTGTTTCTGATGTATATACCTCTTTAGCACATACCGAATAGTCTTCTTCTTCTTGCTGCTGCAAAGAGCCAAGAGAGAGAGTGAGCGAAAGGGTGAAAGACGTTTTGCCTTTCCCCTTTTTATACCAAGGGAACAAAAAGATAAATAAATAAAGTCCAGCGCCTAGGCGATCCCAGTCTAGGCGAGCTAGGTGTTGCCTAGGTGTTAAAATAGGACCACACCGCCCAAGCCCAATCACCCAAGTGGTGGGCCTATGCCTAGGTCGCCTTGGCTCCACCTTTGACAACAATGATGCTAAGCACTATGCAAAATAAGTTGAGTGTGAATGATGTTGATTTGTATTAGGATCCACTCAATATAGAAGCATAGTTGGCATGCTTCAATACTTCACTTTTACTAGACAATATCTTGTTTATGTTAAATCGAGTATTGCAGTTCATGCATCAGTCTAGGGCGGGTCATATGGAAGTTGTAAATTCTTCATTATATGAAAGAGACTTATGATGTGTGGAAAAATTGACTAGGCACACTTTGTTTCAGGTCTCTTGTAGGGGTTTCGTCCCACTATACTAGTGAATCACCATATTGCATTAAAGCAATGGAAGACTACCAAACCTTATACGAGGAACTATGTGCTGTGGTAAAAAGGTATGAGAGAGAATGAGAGAGATAAAAGTGAAAAAGATGAGAAGAGCGATAAATGGCAAGAAGATGAGCACAAGAACACGAGCACTCCACCAAAGTCTTGAAATGAGATTACCACCAATGGATCACATGAACACTTTAAATATAATCTTCAAATGCATGACCAAGGTGCCAGGAACATCAACAAAGAACTTAGTTCAACCAAGCTATGATGCCATGTAAATATATCAAAGTCTTCAAATGTCACCAACAAAGTCCTCTAAATTGATACAAAAGTGGACAACCATCTAGAAGGAAACCACTATGGGACTCACTCACAAACCCACAAAGAGAGGTACACTGACAAACACCCACACAAAGAGTCACAAGAACATAAACAAAATAATATTTTATTGATAATAATATGCAAGAAGCGTTGTACAAAAAGAGGGGGATCACCCTTATTTATATACAAGGGAGAACACAAAGGGCTCAAGTAGAGTCATTGGAGCTAGTCCAACAACTCTATTTGGAGCTTTAGGACTAGCTCCAACTGCTATAAAACTAGTCAGCAATATGTTAACTAGTTCAAATGGAACTACAATAAAAAGGGAAAAATAATAAAAGAAAGAAAAATATTTACATAAAAATATACATATATATACGAACGATTTTAACTCTCTCTCAAACTTACGGTTAAATCGAAAGTTTGCTAAGAAAAAAGTGAAATATAGGAGTAGAGAGAGGCTTAGTAAAGAAATCTGCCAATTGGTACTTCGATTGCACATATGGCTCGTCAATAATTCCTTGAAGATGTTCATCTCGTACATAATGACAATCCATTTCGATGTGCATTTTTTATGAAATGTATGGTTGTTGACAATGTAGATAGTATTTTTGTTGTTGAAACACATCTCTGAAGCTTGCTTGAATTTGGATTCCCATGTCAACAAGCGGTCTTCTGAGTCATACTATCTCCATCGTAGTAGTGGCTATGACTCTGTACTTCGCTTCTGTGGAGGAAAGTGAGACATTCTGCTGTTTGTTGCACCACCACGAGATCAAGGATTCACCTAAAAAAACACGAAAACTTATGATTGAGTGTCTATTGTTAGGATCTCCTCGCCAATATGCATCAATATAAACAATCAAATCTAATGCAGATGAAGAGGACATAAACAAGCCTCTAGAAATATAATTTTTTAAGGTTTCTAACAATACGCAAAACAACTCCCATGTTCCCCATTGTGGGAGCATGTTGAAATTCACTAGTTGTGTGTACAATATGTGTAATATCAATTCTAGTGATTGTCAAATAAGAAAAAACTTTAAATTGTTGTTGATAAGGTGTTGGATCATCAAGTGACTCTCTATCATCAATTTTCATCTTGTCATTTGTAACTTCAGGAGTATTCACCCTTTTATCATTTGTAATACCAAACCTGAGAATAATATCAGAAGCAAATTTAGACTAAGATAATAAATACTTTCTAAGAGAATAAATAACTTTTATACCTAAAAAGTAGCTTAAAAAATTCAGATTAGTCATTTCAAAATTAGTTTTAAGAGCCTTTTTAATATTTGAACTCCTTGTTTGTCCCCTCCATCATATCGTCAACGTAGAGGAGCAAAATAACTGTATCTGCATAAGATACTTTAACAAAACAAACAAAGTATTGTCCGTTAAACAAGATCTAAACACAATATCAATCATAACTCTACTAAATCTATCATACCAAGTTTTTTGTGCTTGTTTTAAACCATACAATGCCTTTTATAGGCGAACATTTCCTTGATGAATGCTCATATTAGGAGGAGCCTCTTGTGAAATTGTCTACGAAGAGACAATACATAAACAAACATAAAAACTTTATAAAAGAAGTGCACGAAAGTACTCTCACAACACTTGAACAAAATACGCAAAAAGTGTATAAATAATAAACATGCAATAATGCATGTATTTCAATATATAAAAGCAAATGCTTGAGTCTCTCAAGCTTAGGGAATTACAAGGGGGAACACCCCTATTTATACAAGAAATGAGAGGTGCAAGGGGGCTCCCCAAAGGAGTCGTTGGGGAGCTCCCAACGGTCACAATTGTGACCGTTGGGGGCTCCCCAACGACTCTATTGGGGAGACCCCCAAGGTACCTTTTTGAAATTACAAAAAGGAGAAAAATAAAAAATAAAAGAAATTAAAAATAAAGAAAAATATACAACATATTCCAAATGGAATATGCGCAAAATGTAAAAGGACTAAAATACCCTTTTCGGGTAAAAAAGAAAAAATGTATAAATATATATACTTATATATAGAGATACGTATACATATAACATATGTATACGTATCTCTATGTTTATAAGTATATATATTTATACTTACTATAATGTTTTTGAGTATACATTTTAACACCCCCCCTCAAACTTACGATGTGATAACCGCAAGTTTGTCAAGAAGAAAATGAAATCTAGGCGAACAAAGAGCTTTTGTGAAGAAGTCCGCAAGTTGATACTCAGACGTCACGTATGGTTGATCAATGACCTTCTTCAAGTATTCTTCTCTGACATAATGGCAGTGCATCTCTATATGCTTTGTTCGCTCGTGAAATGTGTGGTTCTTGGCAATGTAGATTGCACTTTTATTGTCACAACAAAGTTTTGTTGGTTCTTTGACAACTCCCATATCTTCCAAAAGACGTCGAATCCATACTATTTCCATGGTGGTAGATGCCATGACTCCGTATTCGGCTTCAGTGGATGATAGAGAGACCTTCTGTTGCTTTTTACATCGCCATGAGATCAAAGATTCTCCTAAAAAAATACAAAAACCAGTGGTGGAGTGACGGTTACTAGGGTCACCTCCCCAATCTGAGTCAGTATAAGCAAGCAATTTTAATTCAGAAGAAGAGGATAAGAATACTCCCTTATTCACCGTTCCCTTCAAATATCTGATGATGCGAAGCACAACGCTCATATGAACGGTTGTAGAAGCATGCTGAAACTGGCTGGCGATGTGAATGGCATGTGACAAATTGGGTCGAGTAATGCTGAGATACATTAAAGATCCTACCAACTGCCTGTAAGGAGTAGGGTCAATTCGAGGAACCCCGTCGTCAATCTTCATTTTTGCTCCCACAACTTCAGGAATTTCACATACTTTGTCATCAGAAATGCCAAAAATAACCACGTTGCGAATAAACAACCTCAATTCCAAGAAAATATGTCAGAAAACCCAAGTCTGACATCTCAAATTTTGAAGTCAAGACAGACTTAATACCCTTGACTCCTTGAACATCATTACCTGTAATTAACATGTCATCAACATATAGTAATAATATTACAATCCCTGCCTTAGATTTTCTAGTAAATAAAGCAGTGTCAGTATAACATGAGGAGAAGCCATTTTCCAGCATTACACTGGTAAATCTGTCATACCAGGCTTTGGGGGCCTGTTTCAAACCATAAATGGCCTTTCGAAGACAAAGGACTTTATCTTTAGGGATCTCCATGCCATGTGGAGCATCCATATACACTTCTTCATTAAGATCACCATTTAAAAAGACATTTTTCACATCCATTTGAAAGATATTCCAATTTTTAATAGATGCAATAGTGATAAGACACCTAAGTGTAACCATTCGGGCTACAGGAGCAAAAGTTTCTTCATAATCAATCCCATACTCTTGCCCATACCCTTTTGCAACTAAGCGAGCCTTATACTTTTCAAGGGATCCGTTGCTCTTAGTTTTAACTTTAAAAACCCATCGACAACCTATAGTTTTCTTTCCTATAGGTAGAGATTGAAAATCCCACGTTTCAGCCCTTTTAAGAGCATTAAGTTCATTTTGCATAGCTTGCCATTCTATACATTTCTTTGCTTCTTCAAAGTTTCTTGGTTCAAAATAAGAATGAATGGCACTAAGACAAGCCCTATATCGGGGCGAAAAGGAATCAAAGGAGACAAAACGAGTGGGAGGTCTCCTATTCCTCTCCGACCTTCGGTGATCGAGAACAGGAATAAGTTCACTATATTGGTCAATAGCACTTCTAAAGGTGTCTTGGTTTCTACGAGAGTATGTTATAGGATCACTTGAAATCCTGTCTTCTTGTTGGTTATGCTCTTCGATATTACTCTCAATGTTCTCATCATGGTTTGATGACATATCATCATCACTAGATGTATCATCATTACTAGATAATAAGTCAAAAAGGAAGGAATAATCAAAATTTTCTTGTTGAGAAACATTTTTTTCAAATCCACTTTCATTTTCCAAAAAAGTTACATTTCTAGAAACATATAATTTATCTTCTCGAAGATCATAGCATCGAAATCCCTTTTGAGTTTCAGAATATCCAAGAAAAGCGCAGGAGATAGCCTTGGGAGAGAGTTTGTCATTCTTATCCGTAAGTATGAAACACTTACACCCGAAGACTCGTAACCTATTATAATCCGGTTCGAGTTTATACAAAATCTCAAAAGGGGATATTTTTCCTAATATTCTAGAAGGCAAACGATTTATCAGATAAACAGAAGCAAGAGCAGCTTTAGCCCAAAAAATTTTTGGTATGTTTTGGGAAATAAGAAGGGTTCTAGTGATCTCAATAATATGTCTATGTTTTCTTTCGGCCAACCCATTCTGTTGGGGGGTTTTAGGACAAGATCTTTGGTGAACGATTCCTTGATCTTCAAGATATATTTTAAATTGGTTGGAGAGATATTCTCCTCCAGAATCACTTCTAAAAATCTTTATGTTACTATTAAATTGATTCTTGATCATCGAATGGAAAGGTCTAAAGCATGAAAAGACTTCATGTTTGAATTTAAGAAAAAAGATCCATGAATATCTAGAGAAATCATCCACAAAAATAACATAATAAGAAAAACCTCCTTTTGAGACAACAGGTGCCGGTCCCCAAACATCGGAATGAACAATTTCAAAGGGTTTTGATGAGAACATAGTTCTTTGCTCAAAAGGTAAACTTTTCATTTTTCCGAGAATACAGTCATTACAAGAAAACGAACTTTTACATAGGTCTTTTGCAAAATGTAAGTAAGACAACTTGGTGATATTAGGATGACCAAGTCTTTTGTGCCATATGTTTATATCTTTGTTTCGGGCAACATTACAAAAAGATTTTGGAACTCGAAGAGATTCCATGTAGTATAAATCGCCTTTTCTAAAGCCTTCCCCAATCAATTTCCCAGACAGGCGATCCTGTATTAAACATTTATCACATGAAAATTTAATATCACAACCATGATCCGAGAGTTGAGAAACAGAAAGAAGATTTAAATTAAGTTTAGGTATAAATCTAATTTTTGGAATAAAAAAATATTGAGTTTCAAAATTACCTATTCCTTTAATTTCAAGAGAAGTTCCATCCGCAGTGGAAACAAAGGATGGAGAAGCATTTTTTGAATAATCGGAAAGTGAAAACATGTTTGGGGACATATGAAAGGATGCACCTGAGTCCAAAAGCCAAGGGACTTTACCTGGAATGGAAGAAGTAGACACGGCGGCACCGGATGTAGCTCTCTTGAGAAGAGGTTGAAGGGCTTCCATTATTTGGTTCAACGAGAGTGACCCACTTGATGATGCCTCTTCCTTTTGTGGTGCGCCGGTGGTGGCCATAGCAAGAAGCTTCTTCCATTTGGGACATACCGGCTTGATATGCCCCGGTTCTTTACAAAAGTGACATATAGTCTTGCTATAGTCCCGCTATCCTCTTTGTCCACCATCTCCTCCTTGATTTTGGAATTTAAAGTGAGGAGGACGATAGGTCTTTACATTATTTCTGGGTCTTGATACGACATTAACCTCATTATTTTCTTCATGACTACAAGGAACTATAAGAACACTTGGTCCTTGTTTACATAAATTCATACGAGTCTCCTCACCACTTAATTTGGTGAGAACATCTTCAAGAGAGGGAGGAGTAAATGAGGATAGAAGTGATGACCTTATTTGCTCAAATTCCGGTCTCAACCCATTCAAAAAATTGAAGAAACGATCTTCTTCAAGTTGCTTGTGGCGGAGTTCAATTGCCTCTCCACTCCATTTTGGTTCAAGCATAGAGAGCTCATCCCAAATAGAGGAAAGATCGGCAAAATATTCCCTAATAGACATTTCACCTTGAGTAAGGGAGAGGGCCTTCTTTTGAAGGTAATACTTATGAGATAGATCTCTTGATGTATACATCTTCTCGAGATAATGCCAAGCTTCCGATGCTTTTTTGAATTTGATAATGTTGGCATTAATCTTCGTTTCGACGGATGCGAAGAACCAAGAAAGAATCTTGAAATTCTTCATTTCCCATTCGTCGTGTTTCTTTGAGTATTTTTCAAGAGCTTTGATCCTTTCCTCTCCCTCAAGAATCTTGATTTCACTTCCGTCCATTATGGTTATCTTGGGTTCCGGTTCCGGAATTGTTCCTTGCACATAACCCACAATCCTTTTCCTTTTATGTGGGCCTCCATATTCCCGGCCCAAATATGATAGTTGGACCCATTCAACTTGAAGCCAAGGGCAAAGTGAGACTCTTTCTCACCCATTAAGACGTAGAGAGAAGAAGAAAAAAGACGTACCAATACGATGTTTCAACTTCTTCTTAGCACAAGATCCTTCTAAAATATTTGAGAAGCAAGATCCACCACTTCAATCTCAAAAAATCCGAAGGCACGGTTTTCGAGGCACTCGAACAAAGGCGGATCCCACGATCTCCAATCACCAACCGAGCTCTGATACCATGTGAAATTGTCTACGAAGAGACAATACATAAACAAGCATAAAAACTTTATAAAAGAAGTGCACGAAAGCACTCTCACAACACTTGAACAAAATACGCAAAAAGCGTATAAATAATAAACATGCAATAATGCATGTATTTCAATATATAAAAGCAAATGCTTGAGACTCTCAAGCTTAGGGAATTACAAGGGGGAACACCCCTATTTATACAAGAAATGAGAGGTGCAAGGGGGCTCCCCAAAGGAGTGGTTGGGGAGCTCCCAACGGTCACAATTGTGACCGTTGGGAGCTCCCCAACGACTCCTTTGGGGAGACCCCCGAGGTACCTTTTTGAAATTACAAAAAGGAGAAAAATAAAAAATAAAAGAAATTAAAAATAAAGAAAAATATACAACATATTCCAAATGGAATATGCGCAAAATGTAAAAGGACTAAAATACCCTTTTGGGTAAAAAGGAAAAAATGTATAAATATATATACTTATATATAGAGATACGTATACATATAACATATGTATACGTATCTCTATGTTTATAAGTATATATATTTATACTTACAATAATGTTTTTGAGTATACATTTTAACACCTCTATGTACACTTCCAAAAGTTTTTCATTAAAAAACACTTTTTTCACATCCATTTAATATATAAACCAATTTTTTAAGAGAAGCAATTGCAATGAGGGTTCTAACAATGGTCTTGAGAGCAACATGAGCAAAAGTTTTTTTTTTTTATAATCTATACCATATTCCTGTGAGTACCCTTTCACAACTAATCTGACATTGTATCTTTCAAGGGTTTCATCACTCTTAGTCTTTATTTTTTATACCCACCTACATCCTATGGGTTTCTTTCCTACTGAAAGATTTTGAAGGGTCCAAGTTTGAGCTTTTTCTAAAGCTTCTAAATCTATTTTCATGGCTCTAACCCATTCAAAATTTCTTTGGCCCGAGTATAGGATGACGGTTCTCAATAAGAGTGAATCACAGCTATGCATGCTCAGTATTTTGAAGAGAATGAATCATAGGGTGCAAACTTCGTTGGAGGTTTTGATATTCTAGAAGATTTCTTATTTTTGTCGTTTATTTTTATTTTCAAGTTTACAAAATTTGTGAAGTGCACATGGAGGTTTTTGATTGTTACGCCTAGACTATAGCACATTGGTTTGGTCATCAAGAGATACCATGTCTCTTAATTCAATGTTGTTCTCGAGTCCATATTCACACTCACAATCATTAATATCATGCTTAGAGCTAAAATCAAGCAAAACAGAATGCTCGTTTACATTCTTAGATTTTTCATTATCAAAAAAGTTTTTCTTTTCTAAAAAAGTCACATTTATTGAAATATATAGTTTTTCGGTCTTGCCATCGTATCCCCTGTACCCTTTTTTGTTATCAACATAACCAAAAAAGGCACAAGGGAGGGCTCTAGGTGAAAACTTAGCATTTTTATTAGTCAAAACAAATCTCTTGAATAAAAAAACTCTCAATCTGAGATAATCAGGAGCAAATTTAAAAAGTTTTTTTAGCAGGAGAGATGATTTGTATAGAAGAAGATGACATTCTATTTATAAGATACACAACAATTATAACAACTCGAGTCCAAAAAACCATAGGAACATTACGAGCAATAAATGAAGTTCTTGAAGTTTCCACAATGTGCCTATGTTTTCTTTCATCTAATCTATTTTGTTGGAGTATGTGAGTGCAAGATCTTTGATGTGTAATGCCATGTAAATTTAGATAGTTTTTAAATTCATTGGATAAAAACTTGATAGATTTTACTAGAAGCTGTCTTACGAGAAAAGGAAGATGAAGAGGAGAAGAGGGGTTGCGGCTGTCATGATTTCCAATAAAGAAATTGTGACCTAGAACTTGTATTTATACATTTTGTTTTCCATTCTGCAGTGTACACCCTCAACGGTCATCACCCCAAGCAGAGAACCGAAAGTTATGCTCAACCATTCCAACAACTACCTTGGGGAAGTCAAAAAGTACTTGGTGCAGTGGAAGAGATTGCCAGAATGTGAAGCCACCTGGGAGAAGGCCAACAACATGTTCCAGCATCGACAGCGTATAGAGGACTAACATGAACAATTGGCGTCGAGGACGGTGCCAACTTAGGCGGGGAGCGTGTTTCGGAGCGCCATGTTTTTTACCTTTTTGTTTCTGATGTATATACCTCTTTAGCACTTTCGAGTGTCCCCAAAAGGCCTTTCAGCTCTAGAACCTCGTATATTCGGACCCTCTATTCTCCTCTTGATGTACTTTGTTTTAAAGTATCTATAAAGAAGCTTTTTGCATCCTTGTCTCTTTGGTCTCTTTGTGATTGTACATGCGCGTACTCTTGCTTCCGCTCGTTTGCGTGTTGTGCATTGCTTGTGCGCTAAAAAGACTTGCTTTTGGTGTTTGTGATTACCCGAAGCTACATCGCGGGGGCCTTAGCCTGAAAGTTCATGAAAGTAAGTTTCACATTACAAAATGAGAAATTCATTCCATAAAATATCTTCATAGACTTCAACAATTTCTTTAGTTTGGTTCTTCTTTAGAGGGTGCTCAATCTTATGCTCCATTAAACGGAGGATCCTTAATATCATCACATGCTCAAAATGTTTTTAGGATCATCAATACTGCCAATATTTGAAGAACCTCTAAAGAGAGCAAAACAAGAGTAATCTAACAAGATATAGCTATACTTATATATATTATTATGGAGAGATGATGGCCAGCCCAAAATAGAGACTCTTACTTATTTTCAGTTGTAAGAGAGAAGGTCCAAAAGCCTATGCTATCAAGGTGATAAAAAATGACACCTGACAATTGAATGCAAAGATCTACAAATGTTTATGGTTATGGACAATGACGAGCTGGTTGATAGTGTTGACTTGCAAGAGTCTCAAGTGTCAAGTTACGAGTAAATTGAGCTTAGTGCATGGAAAAATAGAATGGGCCCACTGTTTTACCGCCCTTGTGAAAATGTTTGGACCCACTACACTAGTGAATTACCATGTTGTCCTTAAGCAACTCAAACAAAAGGGTTCATTGCAAGACTACCAAACCGAATATGAGGAACTATGTTCTAAGGGGTTAAGCTTGTAGACAAAAAGAAGAAATTAACTTAAACTAGCTTGAATGAAGCAAACTAGATATCTTGATTTAAAAGAGAATTAAAGTTTTCCATACTCGGCAAAGCAAAAGAGTCTAAGCCGAACGTTAAGACTCTTACGTATTGTTAGTTGGATGAGAGAAGGTCCAAGGCATATGCTATTAAGGTGATAAAAAATGTCACTTGACACTCAAAAGCAAAGATTTGAAAAATGTTTATGGTTATGCCAAATGATGAACTTGGACCTACTATAGTAGTGAATTACCATGTATGCAACTTAAACAAAAGGATTCAATGAACGACTACCAAGCCGAAAATGAGGAACTATGTGCTCTGATACCACGTGTTGACCAAGAAACCTTGTTTGATTGCCAATGTGTCAACTCCCGAATGGGCTTTCAATGTTGCCAAGCAAGCGGAAGAAAGAAATTAGTGAAGACTAGATTAATGCAAGCTCGTCATCCAAATTTCGAAAAGAATTAGTCTTCCACACTTGGCAAAGCGATCTGACAAAGCGAAAGAGTCTAAGCCCAAAGTAGAGATTCTTGTGTATTCCAAGTTGGAAGAGAGAAGGTCCAAAGGCCTATGCTATCAAGGTGATAAAAAATGACACCCGACACTCAGAATGCAAAGATGTAAAAATGTTTATGGTTGTCGACAATAATGAGCCTGTTGATAGTGTTGACTTGCAAGAGTCCCAAGTCTCCAGTTATCAGTAAATTGAGCTTAGTGTGTGGAAAAGCAGAGTGGGCCCACTTTTTTATGGTCCTCATGAAAATGTTTGGACCCACTATGCTAGTAAATTACCTTGTTGCCCTTAAGCAACTCAAACAAATGGTTTGGTGCAAGACTACCAAACACGAGTCCCAAGACTCAATTCATGAGTAAATTGAGCCTAGTACATGGAAAAAAATAAATTGGGCACACTTTGTTCAAGCACTCTTGGTGTGGATTGGACCTACTATACTAGTGAATTACTATGTTGCTCCAATGCAACTTAAACAAAAAGGTTCAATGAAAGACTACCAAACTGAATATGAGGAACTATGTGCTTTGATGCCTCGTGTTGACCAAGTGACCTTGTTTGATTGCCAATGTGTCAACTTCCAAAGGGGCTTACAATGTGGCTAAGCAAGCGAAAGTAAGAAATTAGTGGAGACTAGCTTATTGCAAACTAGTCATCCAAATTTCGAAAAGAATTAGTCTTCCACACCTGGCAAAGCGATCGAGCAAAGCGAAAGAGTCTAAGCCCAAAGTAGAGATTCCTATGTATTCTTAGTTGGAAGAGAGAATGTCCAAAGCAGTATGCTATGATAAAAAATGGCACCCGACACTCGAATGTAAAGATTTAAAAATGTTTATGGTTATCCACAATGATGAACCGGTTGATAGTGTTGACTTGCAAGACTCCCAAGTCTCAAGTTACGAGTAAATTGAGCTTAGTGCATGCAAAAATAGAGTGGAAACACTTTTTTTATAACCCTCGTGAAAATGGTTGGAACCACTAATCTAGTGAATTATCATGCTGTCCTTAAGCAACTCAAACAAAAGGTTTCATTGCAAGACTACCAAACCGAATATGAGGAACTGTGTGCTAAGCGGTTAAGCTTGTAGACAAAAAGAAGAAATTAGGTTAAACTAGATTGAATGAAGCAAACTAGACATCCTGATTTAAAAAAGAATTAAAGTTTTCCAAACTTGACAAAGCAATCTGGCAAAGCGAAAGAGTCTAAGACGAGCGTAGAGACTCTTACGTATTGTCGGTTGGAAGAGAGAAGGTCCAAAGGCCTATGCTATCAAGGTGATAAAACGTGTCACCTGACACTCAAATGCAAAGATTTGAAAATGTTTATGGTTATCGACAATGATGAGTCAGTTGATAGTGATGACTTGCAAGAGTCCTAAGTGTAAGTTACGATTAAATTGAGCTTAGTGCATCGAAAAACATAGTGGACACACTTTTTTACAGGCCTTGTGAAAATGTTTGGTCCCTTAAGCAACTCAAACAAATGAGTTCATTGAAAGGCTACCAAACCGAATATGAGGAACTATGTGCCAAATGGTTAAGCTTGTAGACAAAAAGAAGAAATTAAGTTAAACTAGCTTGAATGAAGCAGACAAGACATCTTGATTTAAAAAAGAATTGAAGTTTTTCAAACTCGGCAAAGCAATCCGTCAAAGCGAAAGAGTCTAAGCCGAACGTAGATACTCTTACGTATTGTGAGTTGGATGAGAGAAGGTCCAAAGGCATTTGCTATCAAGGTGATAAAAATGTCACCCGACACTCAAAAGCAAAGATTTGAAAATGTTTATGGTTATGCAAATTGATGAACTGGTTCATAGTGTTTTCTTACAAGAGTCCCAAGACTTGATTAAGGAGTAAATTGAGCGTAGTGCGTGGAGAAAAAAATAAACTGGCCACACTTTGTTCAAGCACTCTTGGAGTGAATTAGACCCACTAGACTAGTGAATTACCATGTTGACCTAGTGCAACTTAAATAAAAGGGTTCAATGAAAGACCACCAAACCGAAAATAAGGAACTATGTGCTCTGATACCACATGTTGACTAAGATGTTTGATTGCCAATGTGTCAACTCCCGAATGGATTTTCAATGCGGCCAAGCAAGCGGAAGAAAGAAATTAGGGGAGACTAGATTAATGCAAACTCGTCATCCAAATTTCGAAAAGAATTAGTCTTCCACACTTGGCAAAGTGATCCGACAAAGCGAAAGAGTCTAAGCCCAAAGTAGAGACTCTTATGTATTCCGAGTTGGAAGAGAGAAGGTCCAAAGGCATATGTTATCAAGGTGATAAAAAATGGCACCCGACACTCGAATGCAAAGATTTTAAAATGTTTATGGTTGTCGACAATGATTAGCCGGTTGATAGTGTTGACTTGCAAGAGTCCCAAGTCTCAAGTTACGTGTAATTTGAGCTTAGTGCATGGAAGAATAGTGGGCATACTTTTTTAAAACCCTCGTGAAAATGTTTGGACCCACTACGCTAGTGAAATACCATGTTGCGCCTAAGTAACTCAAACAAAAGTTTCATTGCAAGACTACCAAACCGAATATGAGGAACTATGTGCTAAGTGGTTAAGCTTGTAGACAAAAAGAAGAAATTAATTTAAACTAGCTTGAATAATTAAAGATTTTCAAACTCGTCAAAGCAATCCGGAAAAGCGAAAGAGTCTAAGCCGAACGTAGAGACTCTTATGTATTATTAGTTGGATGAGAGAAGGTCCAAAGGACTATGCTATCAAGGTGATAAAACATGCCACCCGGCACTCAAAAGGAAAGATTTGAAATTGTTTATGGTTATGCAAAAATGGTGAACTGATTGATAGTGTTTTATTACAAGAGTCCCAATAATCAATTAAGGAATAAATTGAGCCTAGTTTGTGAAAAAAAAATAATTTGGGCACACTTTGTTCAAGCACTCTTGGAGTGTATTGGACCCACTATACTAGTGAATTACCATGTTGCCCCAATGCAACTTAAACAAAAGGATTCAATGAAAGACTACCAAACCGAAAATGAGGAACTATGTGCTCTGATACCACGTGTTGACCAAGAGACCTTATTTGATTGCCAATGTGTCAACTCCCGAATGGATTTTGAATGTGGCCAAGCAAGCAGAAGAAAGAAATTAGTGGAGACTAGATTAATGCAAACTCGTCATCCAAATTTCGAAAAGAATTAGTCTTCCACACTTGGCAAAGCGATCCGACAAAGCGAAAGAGTCTAAGCCCAAAGTAGAGACTTTTATGTATTTCGAGTTGGAAGAGAGAAGGTCCAAAGGCCTTTGCTATCAAGGTGATAAAAAATGGCACCCGACACTCGAATGCAAAGATTTCAAAATGTTTATGGTTGTCGACAATGATTAGCCGGTTGATAGGGTTGACTTGCAAGAGTCCCAAGTCTCAAGTTACGTGTAATTTGAGCTTTGTGCATGGAAGAATAGTGGGCATGCTTTTTTAAAACCCTCGTGAAAATGTTTGGACCCACTACGCTAGTGAAATACCATGTTGCCCTTAAGCAACTCAAACAAAAGTTTCATTGCAAGACTACCAAACCGAATATGAGGAACTATGTGCTAAGTGGTTAAGCTTGTAGACAAAAAAAAGAAATTAATTTAAACTAGCTTGAATAAATCTAACTACATCTTGATTTAAAAAATAGTTAAAGATTTTCAAACTCGTCAAAGCAATCCGGAAAAGCGAAAGAGTCTAAGCCGATCGTAGAGACTCTTATGTATTATTAGTTGGATGAGAGAAGGTCCAAAGGACTATGCTATCAAGGTGATAAAACATGCTACCCGACACTCAAAAGGAAAGATTTGAAAATGTTTATGGTTATGCAAAAATGATGAACTGATTGATAGTGTTTTCTTACAAGAGTCCCAATAATCGATTAATTAATAAATTGAGCCTAGTTTGTGAAAAGAAAATAATCTGGGCACACTTTGTTCAAGCACTCTTGGAGTGGATTGGACCCACTATACTAGTGAATTACCATGTTGCCCCAATGCAACTTAAACAAAAGGATTCAATGAAAGACTACCAAACCGAAAATGAGGAACTATGTGCTCTGATACCACGTGTTGACCAAGAGACCTTGTTTGATTGCCAATGTGTCAACTCCCGAATGGGCTTTCAATGTCGCCAGACAAGCAAAAGAAAGAAATTAGTGAAGACTAGATTAATGCAAGCTCGTCATCCAAATTTCGAGAAGAATTAGTCTTCCACACTTGGCAGATGCATTCGGCTTAGCGAAAGAGTCTATGCCCAAAGTAAAAATTCGTACGCATTCACAGTTGGATGAGATAGTGTCCAAAGATTTGAAAAAGTTTATGGTTATGGACAATGATTAACCGGTTTATGGTTATGGACAATGATTAACCGGTTGATTAAACGAAGAGCGTTTCCTTTGGGAATATTAATATCATGTGATGGTTCTTGTTAAAATGTAAATTGTAACATATATATAATAATAATAATATAATATTATATTATTATTATATATATTTTCTTTTATTTTTTTTATTTTTTTTTAGTATCTAGTTCAATAGGAACTAGATTCTTTATCCAGTCAAGTTCCTAGTTGGAACTTGATTGAGTTGTAGCCGTTGGACTCTAGTCCAACGACTATAATAAGAGTTGTTGGACTACAGTCTGAGCTCTCCTCCGTTCCTCTTCTTTGTATAAATAAGGGTAAACCCCTTCAGTGAATGCATCAATGCTTCTTAAGCATTTTGGTTATAAATAAAGATTTATTATTTTATTTTGTGTTCTTCCATTTATACCCTTTTATGGGTTTTGTTTGAAGTGCCTTTAACAGACACTCTTTTGGTGGATTCAAGTGCTTTTGTGGAAGACCACCATTTCATTAGAGTTCCATGCACACTTCTTCGACTAAGCTTGTAATGTCGCATATTTTTATACACTGTTAAATTTAGAGATTTTTGAAAATTTGTCTAAGTATCAAAGAAAAATCGATAAACCTTTGAGATTAGGAATATGTTAATTGAGTCTGGGCTTGGCTCAGGTCTCATCGACAAGGCCTAAATGAGCCAACGAAAAGGTGGGAAAAAGTTTTATTTTTGACCTTTAAATTCAAGCAAAATTCAGGTTAAATTCGGGTGAATTTTAGAGGCGAAATTCGAGTTATATATCATTAGATGCATCTCGAAATTCTGAGTATAATTGTATTTTACTTTTTCGAATTCGGGCTACGGTTGGTTAAAAATTGCACTTTTTAAAAAAAGGCCCGCTTCGATGGACCAGATTCAGATTTGGATCGGACTGGATCCAACACATATGATCCATATTGATATGGATCTGAAATCAATCCAAGACCCATAATAATTAGGAATTGATCTAGCTTGGGATCCAAATGGATTTTGGATATGGATTTGGATCCAGATCCAAAATCTAGATCCAATTAAAATACAACTTTATTTTATTATACATGTTAAATTAAAGTAATTTTAAGGTTTAAAAGACTCCCAGAGGGGTAAGGTACCCTCTCGAATAAATAATTTTTAATTAATTATTTTAATATAAAAATTAATATATTCTGAAATTTTCTAGGGGAGGCAGCTAACTAATTAGGGTTTCTATAAGAGTCTATTAGAAGCTTTAAAAATAGTAGAAGTTGGAAAGATTTGGAATTTTATGGAATTAGAAAAGTTTGGAAAAGTCAACAAAAAGGAATTTAAAAAAAAAATGGAAAGAGGGTGAAGGACTCCCAAATGGGAAGTCCTCTCTCCAGCCCACATTAGAAGGGTCTGGAAGGATAAGGGCTTATTTTTTTTATATAAGGTCAAAAAAAAAAGAGAGAAAGAAAGAGAAAGAGAGAGGCAAAGAGAGAAAAGAGAGAAAAAGAGAAAGGAAGTAGGAAAAGGAGGAGAAGAAGGAGAGGGGAAGAAGAGTAAATCTTTTTCCTCTCCAACCATCTCTCGATCCTGTCAGTAGCTTTTCAAACTCCAAACAAGGTATGTGTGTTCTTTCTTGTTTCGGACGAGAAAAAGAACCTAAATAGGCTTCAAGCAATATTTTTGTAGAGAACCATGGATTTTAGTTTGTTTTTTCACCATTCTTATTCATGAAAATCGATGTGTGCATGCTCAGAATACGTGCTTTTGGTTCCTACGCTAATACACTTGCATATATCTATGTGTTTCTTTTTATGTATGTATATACATATGTGAAAACTATGTATGTATTCATATATTTGTACTGATCTGACCATCGTGATGATGGGCAAATCTGGACAGATCTGTCCACTGTACTAGTGGACAGATCTGGACGAACTTAGACTTTTTTTTTGTGTTCAACGATTAGGATACCGAAATATATATATATATATATATATATAAAGTCTCTAGCTGACTGAATCGGCTGGGCTGGGCCACTGTCGGAAAGAAGAAAAAAAAAACGTGTATGAATATGGGCTGAATACCTGTCGAAGAAAAAAAAAACTTGATCACAACAGGCAAGTAAAAGGACTGATGGCTGGGCAGCATTAACCAGACAAAAAAAAATACATCATGGGCTGAGCTGACCTGGCAAAGCCTTAGCCAACCCAGTCGGCTGGACAGACTGGTCAGTTGCTCAGTCCCAGCTGACTGAGTAGGCTGGGCTGAGCCACATTCAAAGAAAATAAATAAATAAATAAATATATTTACTCTATATCCGTAGTTAAAAAATATATATAAAGAGTAGCATCTGGTAGACAGATCTGGACTGATCTGCCACATGTATTGTGGACATGTGTTGTTACAATATATATATATATATATATATATATATATTTATATATATATATATATATATCCATGAATCTGATTTGGTTTCCCTTTAACTTATGTTAAATCGATTTAAGCATGGCTGTTTAGGTGTAATCCAGATTTGAAACTTTTATTTTATGGCAAGAGTACATTTTATGTGTTAAATGCATTCGTTGGTTATAAGATTTGAAAGAAAAGCATATAGATTATTTGTTTCCATTGATCCCATGTTAATCCTTTGCACACACTCACTTTACATTGATCCTCTACTTGTGACAATATATATACATACATGTGTACGTGTGTGTAAGTGTTATTTCGGTGATGAAATCGGGAACAGACTGGGGTCAGCTCGACCTCAGCCCTTGTTCCTGGTTGGGTGACAGTCGTGGTCAGGGCAGCTCACCTTGGTCGGCTTGATCCGATGTGACATGGCTTGGTCAGGCCTGACTTGGTGTGAGCCCCACATGGTCGGCCCTATATTAGATGTTGCACCCTAATAGTGCCGCTGTCCCCTGTCACGATCCATGTTGGTGGAGACCACAACATGCTGTCTATTGTTGCTGGTGGCCAATGATCACTGTAGGCAGCAGAGTGTTCCACGTCTTGCTGAGTAGAGTCAGCTGGAGTCGCTCTTGTGAAAGTATCTTCAACAAGATACTAAGATCAAAACCTTAATATTCTTGATAACAAATACGTGCACACATGCACAAAAGCACAAACCAATCTCACAAATGCACTAAAAGAATAAAAAAGCTTTATTGAGTGCTTGGGCTTTGACCCAAAGCCATACATGATACAAGGGGAGAACCCCTATTTATAACCACCATAAAGGAGCCTTGGAGGGGCTCCACTCATAGACGTTGGAGCCCCTCCATGTGACCGTTGGAGGGGCCCAACATCTATTTGAGTGGGCCCTCCAAGGTACCTTTTGGTTCAAAACGGAAAAGAATAGAAAAAATAAAAAGAAAAGAAAATAAATTACAATTGCATTCATGAAAATGAATGTGCGTAAAATAGTGGAAATAACTAAACTACCCCTATTTCTAAAATAAAGAAATATATATTATATATATATATAATAAGTACATACATATACATATATATAATATATGTATATGTATTACCTTATATATATAAAATATATAGATTAGATTACATGGTTGATTACATAATTTAACAGCTCTAACCCCAACCGTAGCCCACTGCTACTAGATCTGCAACTTGACACTGCTGCCCCATAGCAGGCCTGCTGATTCTACTAACTCGAGCTGATTGCTAAAGAGGTGTACGGCCTTGTGCTGCCGTTGTGCTGAGCATAGCAGCGTCTGACTGCTGTGTCAAGCCGTGGCAGCAGTTGATGCACTTATGGTAGTGCAGCCAGCTGGGTCACTCAGACCCCAGCCCCTTATCGGTTCCAGGTGACCAGCAGGGTAAGGCCAGTTGATTCATCTTAGGGCCTAAGTTTTAATCATGCAATACTGAATATGCTGTAAGATCTAATTTTTGGAATGCCAACGGATTTGGTTTCCAACTAATGAACCCCTTTCACTTTTGATGTGCAGATTTTAAACCGGTCAAGACCATCCAAACGTAGGATGGTTGGGCTGATTTAAAACACAGGGAAACTGGACTGGTAATTATTGAAACAGTCCCAGCTGAACTGCAGATCGGCTGGGCACTGATATGCCTGTTAAGCCCCAGCCGACTACATCGGCTGGGCACTGTATATTGACGACAAAGCCCCAGCCGGGCAAATGATTCTATGATTTTCTGGGCAGGTTCAAAATTTCCAGCATGCTGTTAGAACATCCTGCTTTGGGTTGTTTTAAACTTACAAAACTGGTACAGCTTTGGACAGTTTAAAATATATATATATATATATATATATATATATATATATATATATATATATATATATATATATATATATATATATATATATATATATATATATGAACTGGACTGATTTCAAAAGAATCGTATATATGTATGTACGTTAAATGTCCAAAGATTTTCTATGTTAAATGCGCAAGCTCTTGACCAGATTCACAGGTTATGTATGTCTAAATTTAGTTGTTCAAGTATGTTCAGATTTATTTGTGCATATGTATGATCGGAAATGCTCATGATTATGTTCGGAAGTGTATGTGTCAAATGCACATAGTTATGTCCAGATTCTCATCTGTAAATTGCTTATGTTATTTCCAGATTTATATATGATAAAAGATTAGCTTTTATGCATGTGAATATACAGACTTATGCATGTGTTATATGTAGATTTGCATGTCTATGCATATTCAACTTTTGCATGTTTATAACTGGACTGTCATTCATATGGGCATGGG
Source organism: Nuphar pumila (assembly GCF_984573655.1). Classification (NCBI taxonomy): domain Eukaryota; kingdom Viridiplantae; phylum Streptophyta; class Magnoliopsida; order Nymphaeales; family Nymphaeaceae; genus Nuphar; species Nuphar pumila. Next base: position 108,911,279 of record NC_143252.1, on the reverse strand, counting down.
AATGGTTGTTTGGAATGTACCAATGTTGTCCCGTGTGCGAGAACCATGGTTTGGACTCGGTGGTTGTGTGCTATACCTTGAGCTTGCCCGAAATAGCTAAAAGAATTGTTGGTTATGCATGATTATGACATTTAAAGTGTAGCTACTTAAATATGCATGTAGTGGACATGTGTAGTCTTGAAATTTGTGTTTGTTGTTGCATTCGCATGATCACAGATATGTTGGTGTATTAAGCATGAGATGAATCATGAAAAGAAAGATGTAGTTTTGTAATCATGTGATCATATACATGTGAATTTGTGATTTTTGTAGATTCTTATTTGGTGTGTATGAATGTTCATTTGAGGTCATGTTGGGAGATTGCATAAGTGGCATGCTCATTATGGTTTTTGCATTAGATGCATCGATGGTCAAAAGATAGATCATCAAAGGCCATGTGGGGCTTGAGCAAGTGTTGCTTCATGTTTATTTTTTCTTATGCATCGCAAAAATCAACTTAATGATTATTGGATTAATTGCACTGTTCCATGTTATCACAGGCTGTGGTCCCGTGATGAGTTTCATATGTTGTTTTGCATGTTAATTTGCAAAATAAATAATTAAAATAAATTATTCTTTTGATAAAAAGATAAAAAATGATAACAATGCAATTCATGTTTTTCATGGATGTCTCTTCTTTAGTGTGAGAATCCTGGATTACAGTTTTTGGGAACCGTGAGGATACTAAAACTCCTGTGTGCACTTTGTGCCCCTGAACCCAACTAGGTGGTTTACCTCCCGATCACGGTTTTAGAGAAATTTTGCCACTTTGCCAGAGGGTGGTGTGTAGATACAACTGTTATTGGTATACCAAGAAAGTGACATTAATGAATATTGATTTTTCTAATGTCTCGGTATTACATGTTGATTTCTATTCCGATAGATAGGGTTGATTCTTTATATTGGTCGAGGGCTAACTATGAAACCTAGTAATAAAATACAAATTATATGTTAAGCTGCAATTGAGAACCTAACTTGACCTCGGAAATTGTTTACCCGTTTTGAGTATTCGCGGGCAATGATAATAAAAATAAAATAAAATTTGGGTGCATTTAATAGAGATATGCATATAAAAGAAAATTCTGATAAAAGATAATAATTTACTTATGCATGTGCATTAATATCATACATATTTCTATTATGCATTAGAAGATGCATATTTACCTGTTCTCTTGTGTTATTATTAGTGATTGTATAATAATTGATCCCTAATGCATGATAATAATTTTTGAATGCATAATAAATGTTTCCTATTGCTTAATAATGTTCCCTGTTGTTTAATAGTTGTTCCCTATTACCAAATAAATATTTCCTATTGCATGAATGATTAATTGAATAATGATTTTGTTGTAATTATAATCCTCTAAAATGTTACATGAATTTTATTTATGTTCTTTTTACTTATTTGATTTATTAGAGGGACTCATACATATGATCTATGATTTTGATACCCTTATTTATATGTTTTTCACAGTTTCTGAGACCCAATGAGGGAACATGCTACTACGAGGAGTTACGAGAGCTACACGACTGCGCGACAATTTTACTTAGGGATATAATGACTCTACTTTTTGGTCTATTTATTTCCATTTGCATATTGTTCTCAGACTCTATGTTTTTAATTAATAAAATTGATTTGGTTTGGATGATGATAACGTAAGATCTCTTTTGGTTGTAGATTGGTTATGATTGTAAAGGCCCCGAGTCTCAGGGAATGTTTTCGCAAATATTTAAAAAAAAAATCACCTTTTAGAGGGTATGAGTTGGGGTTTTTACAAAGCTTTTATTGAGAAATGCATTTTTGACATCCATTTAATATATATGTCACTTCTTTACAGTGGTAAGAGCCACTAAGGTCCTAAATGTGGTCATTCTAGCGACTGAAGCAAAAGTATCTTCATATATTCTTGTGGATAGCCCTTGACAACTAATCTGACCGTATACCTTTCAAGAGTCCCATCACTTTTGGTTTTAACTTTGTAGATCCATCGACAACCTATAGGCTTTTTGCCTGGTAGAATATCTTGAATAGTTCAGGTATTCACATTGTCTAAGGCATTTAATTTCGCTGTCATTGCTTCCACCCATTCAAAGTGTTCTTTTGTTGCAACATAGTTAGAAGGTTTTATGTAGGAATGTATTAGTGCGGTGCAGGCTTGATGCTTAGGTGAAAAAGGCTTATAAGCCACAAATTTTTCAAGAACTTTTGACACTCTAGATGACTTTCTCATTTGTATTTCTTCTTGTTCTTCATTACTAGTATATTTTTCGAGGGCACATGGTTGTTCTAAATTACCCTGCCTAGAGTATTGAATACAATCTTGATTATCACAAATTGACTTTGTACATATCATGTCATCTTGATCTTCTTGGCTTTCATCAATATTACACTCATCAATCTTTGGAACTAAATCCAATAAAAAAAATACTCATCTATTTCTTTAAGGTTTTGACTTTAAAAAAAACTTTCCTTTTCCAAAAAAGATATATTTCTTAACACATAACTTTTTAGTTTTAAAATCAAAACATCTATAGTCTTTTTGATAATTTGCGTATTCTAGAAAAACATAAGGAATAACACGAGGAGAGAGTTTGTCATTTTTGTCAGAGAAAACAAAACACTTGCATAAAAAACTCTTAACCTAGAATAATCTGAAATTTGTTTAAAAAGTTTTTCAATAGGAGATATATTTTTCAAAGAAGATGATGTCATTATGTTAATAAGGTAAATTGCAGTTAGAGTGACTTCAACCCAAAAAAATTTCGGTACTTGATTTATAATAAGTAGAGTTCTTGTTGTCTATATAATATGCCTATGCTTTCTTTCTTTCAAACCATTTTGTTGAGGGGTATAGGGACATGATCTTTTATGTGTCATACCATATAGATTTAGATAATCTTTAAATTCTTTAGACAAAAGCTCTATTCCCTGAATCACTACGAAAGATAGAAATATCATTCTTGAATTTATTTTTGACTAGGTTATGAAATATTTGAAAGTGTGCGAAAACTTCAGATTTATGTTTAAGAAAATAGATTCAAGTATGTCGTGTAAAATCATCTAAAAAAATTACATAATACATAAAGCCGCCTTTTGATAGGGGTGGCAAAACCTGACACGACCCGCCAACCCACCTCTTAGGCGGGTTCGGGTTTGGAAAAAATGAACCCGTTTAATAAACGGGTCGACCCGCGTAACCCGTTTATTAAACGGGTCGGGTTCGTGTTAGGGGTATGCCAACCCGGCTTGAGCCATTTAATAAACGGGTTAGGCGGGTGGGTCAACCTGCCAACCCGCTAAGCCGACCCGTCAACCCGAACCGCCAACCTGAGAACCCGTTTACCCGACCCAACTAGGGATGGTAGTGGGGCGGGGCGGGGCGGGGCGGGGCGGGGGACAAGGTTTCCACCCCCGCCCCGCCTCAAAATTTTATCCTCCACCCCCTCCCCGCCTCCGCGGCGGGGATGGATTTTATCCTCCACCCCCGCCTCCATCCCCGTTTCATACCCTTCATCCCCGGTCCAAACGGGGATGAGGCGGGGCGGGGTGGGGCGGGGATATTGCGGGGAAAAGTGGTCAGGGCGGGGATTAGGCGAGGATCGTGGCGGGGACGGGGCGGGGCGGGGAAAAGTGCACGTCCACCCCCACCCCGCCTCCGTGGCGGGGATGGATTTTATCCTCCACCCCCGCCTCCATCCCCGTTTCATACCCTTCATCCCCGGTCCAAACGCGGCGAGGCGGGGCCCCGCTTTCCCCCGGTCCACTGCCATCCCTAGACCCAACCCATTTATTAAATGGGTTGGCGGGTCGTGTCGAGTTACTTGTTTATTGAACGGGCCGGCTTCGTGTTTGCCACAACCGACCCGTTTAATAAACGGGTCGGGTTCGGTTTGAGGTATGTTGACCCGCCAACCCGTCGGGTCGACCAACCAACCCGACACGATTGCCACCCCTACCTTTTGATATAAGAAGTGCGGGTCCCCACACATCCAAATATTTTAACTCAAGTGGTTGTGAAAAGACAGGTTCTTTCTTGGAGAGGTAATGTCTTCATTTTACCAAGAATACAATTTTAATATGTAAAGTTTTCAAATTTATAAAAAAATTTTTCTTTGGAAAAAACTGGATCTTGGATACACTAGGATGACAAAGTCCCTTATGTCATAAATAAAAATCTACTTTTTGAACATTACAACACAATGTATTCTTGGGTATTTTCAAATAATTCATGTAGTATAAGCCTCCTCTATGGCCTTCCTCAATCAGCTTCCATGACTAGCTATCCTGTACTTGACAACCACGAGAGGAGAAGGAAACATTATATCCATGGTTAGATAATTGAGAAACATATAAAAAGGTTTAGGTTAAGTTTATGAATATATCTAATTTATGGAATACAAAATCTTTTTGAGTTTTGAGAAATATTTTCAAAACTTTCTATTCTTTTTATCTAAAAAGATGTTCCATTAGTGCTAAAACATTTGGCCAACTTTAATTATGATATTCAGATAACATATCAATATTTGGTGTTATATGAAAAAAAAACACCTGAGTCAAGAAGCCAAAGAGATTTATCGGGATCGGAGATGTCGAAAGAAGAGACTGCGACTTCAATGGATGAAGATGCTCCTTTGAGTAGAGCTTAGTGCCTACATTAACTGAGTTAAGTACATGCTTTCAATGGATAGTTCACTTGATTCTTATGGGGGTCTGACAAAGGCAACCTTTTTTTCATAAGGCTTCTTCAATTTTGGACAATATTTTTCGCATGTCTCGGTTCACGACAATAGTAATAAATTACTTTTCTTTTTTCAAACTCATTTTCTTGTTTCTCATCATTTGTCCTCTCATAGTGTGAAGGTTTGTAGGTATGAACATAGTTTTTCGGTCTAGATACGGTTATGACCGAGTCATCATCACACTTGGAGATTCTCTTTTCAACTATGTCACATGGGTGCAGGTGTGGCGCAATTTAAAAAATTTTGGACACGGGGACTCAAATATATATATATATATAACAATAATAAGACTCGGTCAAAGTTGTGCCCATTAGGGGACACGGCTATATATATATATAACATTTGATATTTTTTTTTAGTTTTTTGCCCTAAAAAGTGGACAAAAATAGACTCACTCAAAGTTGACCGAGTTCAAAATGTGGACAAACTCGGCCTCGGTGTGTTGACCGAGTCCGACACTTGGTTGACCGTGTTCGTGTCCGAAGCCACACCCGTGTCCGCACCCGTGTCGGGGCGTGTCGACGTAGGTGCGTTGACCCCCTAGCCGAGTCCGTGTGACATAACTTTTCAAGCTTATTTTCTTCCATGCTTAATTCTTCTATCGTGTCTTCTATTGAAGGCACTTTTCCTCGATGAAGAAGAACGAATTTGGTTGATTCAAACTCTGATCTCAATCCATTAATAATTTGAAAGAAGTATTTCGTATTTATTTAATTTTGACGAAGTTCTATGTCTTGCAGACAATGTCATTTTGGCTCAAGAAGAGCCAACTCTTCCCATAATTCAGACATGCTATTATAGTATTCTTTTATGCTCTTGTTGCTTTGGACCATATTTTATACTTTATCTTGAAAATTGCACATGTGCAATATCTTTAAGAGAGTACATTCTCCTAAGATAATCCCATGCATCGTTTGCATGTTCAAATTTCGCGAGACTTGAGCATTTTTTGATATCAACAATACTAATGAGCCAAGACATGATTTTAGCATGTCCCATTCTCTATTCCTTCCACTTTTTTTTCGTAAGGATATTATTTTTTTCAACCTCCGTAAGAGGTATCTCTTTCTCACCTTCTACCTTCATAAGGATTAGTTTGGGTTCCGGATCGGTCCCATCCACTAATCCCAACAACTTCATTCCCCATATAAGATGTTTTATAATTGAAGCCCATGTTACATAGTTGGAATCATTGAGCTTAATGGGTTTAATGGTGACATTATCATTGTCATCCATTTTACAAGGTTTGAGAAAGAAGAAAGATAATAAGAAGAGTGAAGAAGCAGACGAGTACTTCACTACCAATAAAATGTATGAACACTTTTCCAATCTTTCACACGATCACGATCTCACATGCACTTGAAATAGGAATTGCAAAAAGAGCTTCACCACTTTTTCAAATTTTGAATGGCATGTTTCCCGATGTACCAATAAAAAACTTGGCTTGATCACCAAGCTCTAATACCATGTAATGAAATGAGCTCCAGGGTCATCAACAACAAACACTTCAAGGAGCTCCAACCAAATATCAGAATTGGACACTCTCAAGAACCAAGAGAGGCTCATACACGAATACCCAAAAAAGGGTATTTCAACACCACAAGAAAAATGGATATTATTGATAATAAATCACACCAAAAAAACTACAACATTTGCAGGGGGAAACACTCCATATATATACACAATAGAGAACAAGAGAGCTCCAACGACTCTAAATAGAGCCGTTGGAAGCCCAACGACTATTTTTTTGACTTTAATCAAACCTTTGAGTAGTCAAATATAGTCCAAAAAGGTTAAAAAAATAAAAATAGGAAAAGGAAAAAATACCTATACAAATAATACTAAAAAGAAAAATAAGAAAACAAGAAAATATCTTGTAATACATTATTTAACAAGTTAAAACCAAACTATAAGCTGACAACCTAAACTGACAAAGCCGAGGTTCTATAAGCAAACATGACATTAGGGTGAACACATTGAGACTACTGACTCGAAAGCTGTCTATATTCACCACTAACTGTTTTTGGATTGCTTGAGGTATTAGAGGAATCAATAAGTGGCTGGGACATCAAAGATATTTACATAATTGTGGGTATAAGATTAATATCAAACATTTGGGTATAATATGATTATTACTCAAGAATGTTGTTAGATGGTTGGGGAAGGGAGGCGAAGAGAAATCTACTTTTGTAATTCTTAAGGAGTTTAAAGGTGAACTCATATTACAAATTTTTGTGTAGAACCTAGTTTCTATCTCAAGGAAGAGGATTTTTTAGAATGACTTGGGCGTGATTAGATTATGTTCATGTATGCATCTTGTATGCATTAGTTGCCTCTATCTTAATAAAATTCAATACTTTTTATTTGTTGTGTATGCTCTAATGCACGATGCCTACATCGCCACTCCATTGGCCACATGGATGACCCCGGTGGTGGTGCATCTTGTATGCATTGGTTGTCTGTATAATAATAAAATTCAATACTTTTTATGTGTTGTCTATGATCTAATGCTTTATATTTTATGTTATTTATTTCAAGGTCTTTGTAGATCTTGATTGAGAGCTTGATAGATTTGAACAAGACATTTTAAAGACTCTTGTATTATTGTTTATTACATGGTACCCGAGTTTAGTCTGTTTTCCTTTTGAGTATATACTTTGGAAGAGTACTCGTGTTGTTACCCCCAAAAATTGTAACCTTAATTATTGTTCAAATATTGATATTTCGTGACCAATTCTTTTTATAAGTATAAGTAAATCAGATCTTATAACGCAAAAACGATTTTAAAAAACAGTTAAGACTTTGGGCAAGGTTACACTAAGGATAACAATTAAATCAAAATATACGAGGTATACACATTTCAAGCCACATATAATACAAGACTGAAATATGAAGAGTTTTAATTTTATTTTAAATCAGACTATAAAAACAATAGTCATATCTTTATATGATAAAGTATTTGAAACAAAAAGATCATGTCTACCAAGATCGTAAGGTAAGAGTGAACCCTCAAGGATGAAGCTTGACTAGTCTTTCGTTCCAACTACTCATCATACTTTACCTGTCCCCCCTTAAAACGTGGTCTGACTCGCTAAAATCTGGTAGAGCAACCCAAACTCAAACTTAAAGAAAATATATCAAGCATTTAAAGGTAAATACATGATATATTATTCATCAACAAGTGACAGAGACAGGCAAGGGGACATCTAATAAATCATCCATTCAAGCATTTAAACATAAGGCATTTAAAAGCATTCCATCCCTTAATATTTCATTCAACATGAAGTCACATTATAAAGCATAATTTATATGCATTCAAGACATACAAGTCATCGCTTGAATATATATATATATATAAAAGACATTCAGGTCATTGTGTCATAGTTTTCATAAACAATAAGTCAAATCATATTTGAACACACACATACTTTCTAAGTAAATCAGTTAGATATTCACAATACACATCAATCATGATACATAGGCATGATATATTCATACGAGACAATCATAATGCAATCATTTGCAACAAAACTATGTTGGCATGATGTGTCATTCGCCTAATAAGTCAACCTAGTCATTTGTAGGTGTGATGTGTCATTCACTTTTACGCTAACATAAGCATCACAATCATAATCTCAATCTAGATTTAAAATCAATAAGGATTTGATTCTCACATCTGAGTTCAACATATAATTATGCTATAACAGAAAAACCTAATTTATAGGTCTATAATTGGGTATGCCAATCAACTCAGAAGATCATCACAATTCATCGTAACACTTCATTTAGTCATAATAAAAATTTATAAGATCCATGTCAGATCACCTGGTTTGGGAAATGAGAAACCTTACAAGCAGTTACCGCCCTAGATAGATGGGTCGCCCGGTCTTGGACAATGTACTTCCTCACAGGAATATACCGTCTTCGCGGGCTACTCGCTCTTGAACAATGCACTTCTTCACAGAGAGTCAGAGACTTACCGTTCTAGCCGGATTTCCTGATCTGGTCATATACACCCTCATAGAGAATCATTTGGGAACTGTTATTCAACAACTGTGATATCCAGTGAAAACTATTGTGATATATGCATCAATATAATTGACCACTCTTAGGTTCGATAGCCACCAACACGGCCACAAACATGTATACAATCAATATGCATCACATCATACATCACTTTATATGATATTTAAATCATAAAATCACACATTTAACCAATAAGGTTCTATGAAGCATGGTTCACTATTGAACTTAAACATTTATCGCATGCATTCATAATTTCACATCACATGACATATAAATCATATCATACAGAAGAATATTATTCTACACATTATATCATCACCACAAGGAACATTGTATTTCATAAATTAAACCTCGAAGCATGTGTAAACAAACACGAGTTTTATGCATGCATACATGAACATTTCATAATATGAAACAACTAAACCTCAACATACATATCTCCTACGTAGTTTCAGTTATGCACGTAGGATTCAAGTCATATATATATTTTCACCACATGAATTGATATATCACCTTAGATATAATTGCGTAAGATAGGTCAAAATCTCATTGACCATCCCACCATACATAATATACACGTTTCTTAAGCAAACAAGACATACAAGTTTAAAACAATTTCTAACATTTGAAATATGCATGAAACACGACTTACACATATCCATATTAGTTATATGTGTACAATGTATCAAATTCATACAAACATACAAAATAAGATAGTATGCTTAATCAAAAGTATGATGACACACATTGCGTAGATATTATACATTCATAAGTGTATGAGCATTCAAACCCACACACAGGTGTACCTACAACAAACACATTCCATATTTCGCTAATTACAATCATGACAAGCATGATCTTCGAACTAAAATAATAAGAATCCTAAATATTTACAACTAAATGTAGTGTGTGAGCATCAAGGTGTTGTATACAATAAAATAAATTATTGTGTAATGCATTTGCCTCACATATACTTACTATGTGTGTTTACTCGATTTGCATTTTGCATTGCATTTAATGCACACTGGTTTATAGCCGTTTTGATACTTAGCATAAGTACCATATTTTTAGTATGCTCTGCACTCAAATTAGTTAAACATATAGGCAACCATAGCACCCCTAGATATCCGCAACTACGTGTGGTGTGTGCGCAATTTATATTTACAATTTGGTTAAGAATTTAATGTCACACATCATGCTTACATGATAAATGCATAAACCTGCTTTCTACAAGTTCGATTAAGGTATCTTATCTTAATAATGTGAAGAATAATGAATCAAAACCCAAAAAACCGAGGGGTTTCAAAGTCTGCAAAGACCGCTACCCAAGCAATACAATGAACCCTTTGTCTGATGTTGTCTGTTTTGAAATCGTTGTAATTTTGAAAAGATTTTTATATGTAAAACATGTGAACACCAGACATCAAATAATAAAAACCGGTTCTCACTAGTGGATGAGATCGGGTCGAACTCAGGGAACGAGAATATTTCGTATTCAAGCACACAAATCTAAACTATTCTTTATTGCTGCATTATTAAATGTAAAATGTACGAGAAAAGTAAAAAAACTAACTATTACAACAAATGAATACCCTTCGCAGAGGGCGTAAAATGCGATATTTACAAACCTAGAATTAAATTCCTAATTCTAAACTGAAAAGTCAAAAATCTTCTACTCTTGCGTTTTCATGTCACGTATGCGCTTCAGCTCCATTCCTGTGCTATCCTACACAAATCAAATGAACACGAGCAATACCAGAGATAGAAGAAATAACATGTATACTAAAAAAATACTAATTAATTGCTAGAAAACTTGAAAGAAATATGCTAGCTAATCACTTAACAAATGATTACTGACTTACTTAACTAATCACTACCAATGACTAAACTAATCAACTAACTAGTTATTTAACTGATCAACTAAGTAAATTCACTTAACAATTAACACTTAATTAACACAGGAAAGGACTTGCTAAAAAAAACATGAAACTCTGAGATGAAATTAAATGATGAGATGAAATTAAATGAAAGACAACAAATCAAGGATTAAAAGAAACAGGAATTGCAATGAATGAGTATACAGGAAATCAACAACTAAAAAAAACCAAGAAACCTGCTAAATGAAGAAACAAGAATTCAGAATAACAAACAAAACAAAAAATGCAATAAAAAAACTGTAAAATGACTAAAAAAAAACTCAGGAAAAACAAAACATGAAATGGAAAAAAACTAGAAAACAGGGAATTGGTTTCAAAAACTAGAAAATGAAATAACAGAAAAACAGGAAATAAAAAAAAGCAGGAAAACTGGAAAAATTGAGATGAACAAACAAGAATTTAAAAACTGCAATATGTAAAAGTAGGAAATTACAAGAAAAATATTACAGAAAATTCAGGAATTAATCAAACAGGAAATTCAGAAAAACAAGATATGAAACAAAATTAAAAATCAAAGCAAGCAAAACAGAAAATTTAAAAACAAAGCAACTATTAAATGAATGATGAAAACAGAAAAAAAAAAATAAAACAGGAAATTTAATGCAGGAACTTAGCAGAACGAGAAACATGAAATCCGATGAATGCAAAACTAAAACAAGAAATACTGAAAACAATAAAAAACTATCAAGAAATTTAAGGAACTATGCAACTAAACTAAAGAAAAACAAGAAATTAACAACATCACACGATACAGCTAAACAAAAAACAAGAATTAAATTTACAGGAATTTACTAAATGCAAAACATGAAATCAAGAATTCAGTAGATCAAGAGATGAATGAAGAATAAGGAATTTCTGAATGAAGAAAAACAGAGAATCAAGAATGAATATGCAGAAAAGCAAAAGAATGTGAACACACGAGATTCAACATGTAACACAGGAAATTCATGTAAAAAAAAACAAACAGAAAAAAAATATATGTAATAAAAAAAACAAATGCGATGAATGCATAAACAGTAATTCAGCAAAATGAAAAACAAACTTAGCAAAATGAAACACAAGAATTCGAAGAATGAACAAACAGGAAATTACATAGAAAAGAAAATTTTACAGGAATTAATCAAACAGGAATTTCAGAATGAACAAAAATCAAAACATGAAATTACAAAATACAGAGTTCGATCTTTTTATTTTTCTTTTCATTTTTCTGAAACAACAACAGAACGACAAAACTAATTGAAAAGAAGAAGAAGAAGATGAATCTGAAGAAAAATAAGAAGAAGAAGAAGAAGAAGAAGAAGAAGAAGAAGATGATGCAGACTTACCGTAACAGTAGAGGGGTTAGGAAAGAGGGCGGTCATCCACCCGTACGCCTTCGCCGGAATGAAGAATACACCTCCACCGGAAAAGAGAAGAGAAATAGGGAGAAGGGGAAGGAGGGAAGAATGAAGTGGAGGGGAAGGGTTAGGAAAGAGGGAAGAGAGGGAAAAGAGGGAAAAGAGGGGAAAGGGAAAAGGCTCTGGCGCAAGAGGGAGACAATTGTTTTTTTTTTCCCATTTCTGGTTTTTAAAAACAGCAAACTGGTTTGAACCGTTTTGTTTTTTTTTCAAAAATTTTAAAAAAACTGCTTTAAAAAACTGTATTTGCTAAAAACCTCAAAACTAAACTAGTTTACTCTAATCTAATTCTACTTATTATTATTTTATATATATTTTATATTTTTATTAAAAACTAAAACTACTACGTAAATAACAAACATTAAGATATGTACTAAATTGCAAAATAAAGTTAATTTTTCAAGCATTTTCTAGTTTTAAATCATTTTAGCATTTTTACTCAAAACTAACATAAAATTGGGTTTTTAAAACCTTTTTTTTATGAAATCATGCATATTTTAATGTTAATTAACCCTGAAATATATGCATGATCAAATACCCCCATGCTTATGTTTTGCTAGTCCTCGAGCAAACTAGAAAAATGCAAGAAATCAAACTATCACCTAACTCACTTTCGTAGGAATCACAGTTGCATTTAGCTCATGCAACAAAGCCCTTTCAACCCCTGGGTTACCCAAGTGGACGAGTAAGGTCTCGTGAGGGTTTGCAGTGATGCTACCCACAAACATCTCTGTCATGTATGCAAAATATTACATATCCTCATAAGTAGTAGGTAATTAAAGACTTTATTTTCACAAATATTTCCTGTTATTTCAAAATCACAATATAATTAGAGTTTTTTATATACCACCACAAAAAAAGAATTTCTTTCACTTTTCTAAATATCACAATTATTTATGTTTTATTCTTAGAAAATTCAATAAAAACATATTATTATTTACTTATCCTCACTCATATATTTTCTGCACAGGTTTTCTCAATCACGCTTCTAAGCACTGAACTTTTTTTTTTCTTTTTAAGCTCTTTTCTTGATTTTTCATTTTTCACGCTTTTTTTCTTTTTCTTTTTGCGCATTCATTTTTCCCTTATAGCTTGCGTGTGGTCTGCTTTTATGCCCTATGCAATGTTAATATTTTCTATACTTTTTTTTTTCAATGCATACCAAAAGATATCAACTAAGACATAAAAGTGACTTCCTTCATTCACCTTTGCAACGTGAGAGTCAAACACTTCAACTTGTGTCTGTTCTCAGCTACTTAGGATCACAAAGTTTTCCACTCTCCCTTTCGAAATGGAATTCAAAAGTTTTAACTTGCATCTAAGTCCCATCTACTAAGGATTGTGAAATTATCCAAACAACCTAACACATGCTTCTTTTTTCACTTTTGAACTCATTTTTGCGCTTTTGTTCATTTGCTTAGTTTTTCAAAAACAAGACTGCGCATATTCATATTTATGATTCAAAATAAACTTTAACATGTATTTATCATCATTTCTTCGAAATTCGCATAAACCACCATAATTTTTAGATCCATGTCAGAAAAAAAATTTCGTGGGGCTTAAAAATCCTCTAAAAACATCAGATTTGAAATAACATTCATATAAGTTCAAACTCTTTCTTTAAAAACCTACTTTTCATGAGAGATGTGTAAACATGTGCAAGAACGTCAACAAAAATATCAAGGTGTGCAAACTACACCCTCCCCCATGCTTGAATGACATTGTCCCAGTGGCACTCTCTCATGCTTATATGAAACTACATGAATGCACATGAGAGGAAATAAATGAGGGAAAAGAGTAGAAGCAACTTGACATGAATTTAAAAATATACGTTCTATGAATGCAATTTATACATGACATGACATGAAAACTATGAATAAAACGAAAAAGGAAGAACAAAATAAAATCTATAAATTCTAAAGAAAATCTAATAATATACAAGATATGGGTTGCCTCCCATAAAGCGCTAAGTTTGACATCCCCAGTCAGACGGATCCCTGGAAAAAACCTTCATCGTCCATGAGATCAATGGACATGAAGTATCACTCAATCAGGCTCTATGAAGAAAAGAGTGTCATCTGTGACACTGCGCACTGTGTTTCCATCCCATCTACCTCTAAATGTGGTATCATGACTCTCTCGACATGAAGAACAAAAATTAGTTTCATCTGAGAGACTAGTCAAGAAATGAGAGTCTAGGACCGACCGACTATCAATGAATGCAACTTCAGACAAGTGGTGAATATGATCTGGCTTGACTTGGTCAAGCATCTTCTGCATCTATACCTCTTGCTTACTGAAAGCAATCGGTGATCCTAAAGGTTGAGAAAATGGGACTTTATGAAGATGTGAAGAATGTAACAACTGAGGGCCTTGCCCCTTCTGTTGAGGTATAATGGAAATCGACTCGTCAGTAGAAATGATATGAGGCTCATGATTCGATTCTTGAATGGGATGATACGCCTTCCCGCTTTGAAGGGATGTAACAGATTTAACCTGCTCATGATGTGAATCGTTGGGATGCAGGTTAAATGACACAAAATCCTCTCCCTTTGAGACAACAGGCCTACTAGATGGGTTCCCCTTGCTTTGCGTACTGAAGGTCTCAACCAACTGTCCCATTTGAGTCTCTAGCTTGGCTATTGACTGCGTATGAGAGCTCAAAACTTGTAATATCCTATCTTGGAAGGATTGACTAGGTGAAGGCTCATGAGAATGGGGTTGAGTATAAGCAGGTTGGGCTGGGGGATAACTCGATTGCTGAAATCTAGGTGCATAACCGCCTTGCCTGGGTTGGCTCTGGGAAGGGTTAGGGGGTGGACCTATGTCACAGGGATTCGGCTAGCAGGGTGCCGCACCCGCGTCGACGCGACTCGATGCGGGTGCGACACCGGGTGCGGTCAACCCTATCCTGGGTGCGTTGACCGCACCCAGGATCATTTTGGTCCATTCTTGTTTTGGATTTATTTTAAAAAAAAAAAATTGCCCAAATGGGCTGCGAATTTTTAAAAAAAAAAAGTAATGCTGACAGCTGCTAACAGCTGCAGCAGTCTGCTGTCAGCTGCTGACAGCTGTAGTAGTTGTCTGTCAGCTGCAGCAGCTGACAGAGCTGCTGACAGCAGCTGACCCCCTTATATATATATATATTTACATTTTTGCCCCTGCCGCACCCCCGCACCTGGGTTTTTTGGAAGTGCCGAATCCCCGCACCCGCGCCCGCACCCGCACCCATGTGACATAGGGGTGGACTGATGAGGTGGTTTCGCCAACCTGAGTTATAAGTGGGTGCAAATGAATCATGCTCGGTCCTAGCGAAACCTTGGACAACATTCACCTGCTCCTGAACGAATTCAGGATATAGTGGTGCTGCTGGACACTCTAAAACACAGTGTGCAGGGCTAGTACATAGCTCGCACACTCTTCCTACTGGACTTCGCGAAGAATTGGCTAAGAGTTGATTTAACTTCCTAGTCAACTGGTCAACCTTGGTACGCAAATCTAACTCGGACCCTACTTCGGAAATCCCTACTTTCCTAGGACCACTAGACATAGGTGTAGTCCTATCGAGCCGTGAAGATAAAGCATGATGCATCGTGTTTTCACTCAAGGTCTCAAATAGAGACCATGACTCATCCTCACTCTTGAGCATAAAAGTGCCCCCACAAGACGAATCAACCATTTGACGATGCTTCTCAGTAAGCCCGTCATAGAAATACTGCACCAACTGCCAACGAGGCACCTGGTGATAGGGACACTTGCGGAGAAGATCTTTCAATGTCTCTCAAGACTCGTGAAACTGTTCTCCCTCAATTTGAGAAAAACTGGTTATAGCTTTACGAAATTGATTCGTTTTACCAATTGGGAAGTACTTTTTGAGGAATTCGCGCTGCATTCCTTCCCAAGTAGTAATACGAACTGTCTCAAGAGCTTTTAGCCAGTGCTTGGCTTTATCCTTGAGAGAGAACGAAAACAAAGTTAACCTCATTAGCATCATCTCCAAAGTTATTGATTCACACTGTCGAGCAAATCTCAAGAAATTCGTCAAGATGACGATATGAGTCTTCATTGCTAAGGCCATAAAACAAAATATAATTTATATATAAATAGTAATTTATAACCCGAAATAGTTCTATAAATGCAAATTATGCCCTAATTGTTCAGAAATGAACAAATAAACAAATGAACATGTAATATATTAATAAATGAAATTCAAAAGCTAGAAACACATTTCTAATTTGAGGATAAAAATGAGTTCTTTATTTATTAATAATCCTTAAAAATTACAGGTTTTATAAAATATGTTGATGAATCCATTTTTTAGTCAAATTAAAGATTACCAAACTTGAGAATGGATGAATCAATCTTTTATCAATGGAAAAAAGTGTAGAAAAGAGCTTTAGAGTATTGAAGAGACTGAAATAAGTATGGCTGACAATAAGAAGAATGAAGATGCAACCTTAGCCGTCTCGAGATTAGGAGCTTCCATTAAGACATATAAGCCTCATTGTCTAAAACAGAATAATGGAGAAGCGATAAATCTTGTTTATCACCATTATGGAGAAGCTGGGCACCTTAGACTTGAATTCCCAACACTGAAAGCGAGAAATCTTATTTATCACTACTATGGAAAAGTTGGGCACCTTAGGCTTGAATTCCCAAAGCTGAAATAACTCTAGCTACATATCCAACAAGGTTGTTGGAGATCTCAGTTGATGACTATCTCAATTATCTGTAGCTTTGGTATGTCAACTTAACTCTTAAATTCTGAAGCTTATTTTCATATGATTCCTGATTGATGCCTATTATCTGATTGTTGCATCAACTGATATTTAACACATGTTTCAACTATTGATAAAATGCTACTTTATTCAAGGGCGTTGGAAATTTCAAAAGTTCACGTACAAGTTAAGATGTATTCTTTAAATTAAATAGTTAATATGTACTTTTAAATTAAATGTGTTCTTTTAGTTTCTCAAATTTCTAATCATACAAATGTTTTCTTGTTTGCTGTAGAATCTTTAAGCAGATAAGTTGAGAGTGCAAGGCCATTTCTATGAACATTTTGTGAAGGCTTAAAATTTTTGTTTTGTAATATTTGCCAAATAGACTGATCCATTCTTATGACATACGAGATTAGGACACTTTTGGTGTCTCCAAGTTCTAGTCATTTTTTTAATTTAAACAAATTTTGTAATATTAACAATATTTTGGCTACTTTTTTAAAATAGAAACTTTTATCACTTTTAAACTTTTTAAGTTGATGTACACAGATATATGGTGACTGGCCCCTATAACATCAAAGGGGGTGTTTATTATGTAAATTTGTTAAGAAATTTTCTCATTCTTTTGAGCTTTTCATAACCAATTAAAAACTGGTTCAATGTTTGAATTTGTATTTTCTGCTTATGTAGGAAAACATTTTAAAATTTGTTTTAATTTTGCAAAAACAAAAGTTTTTGGTTGCAAATATTTTGTTTTTTGAAAAAAAAAAAATGAATACAGGAAGCGATGCATGAAGCGGAAGCGGAAGCGGAAGCGGAAGCGGGGAAGCGAGTTTTAAAAAGTCATATGAAGCGTGAAATGGGATTCATTTTGGAAGAAAGTGCGAAAGTGTGTGAGAAGCTAAAAAAAACATGAAGGAAATGAGGGAGAAGCTAATTGGAAGCGAAGGAGAAACAAAAAATATAAATATTAACAAGAGAAACACAAAAAATGAGAAGGAAGCGAAGGGGAAACAAGTGGAAAGTGATCGGAATCGAGTGAGAAACAAAAGGGAAGCGAGTGGGAAGCACACTTCCTATGAATGGAGTATTTAACTCTTCAAATTGACTATGGTTCCAGCTTGCAAGTCTATTTATGACTACAAAATTCCATTGAATTTCCTATACACTGGAGATACCTACTTTCTTGTATAATAACTTTACGGTCTCCATTTTTTCATGCTTTAAGATAAAAAATGGTCAAATACAGTTGAAAGGAGTATTCTTCTCCAAGAGAATACGCATTATTTTCAGCGATGGAGGGAGGTTTAACCTGTAGATCTTTATCATGACTCATCTCTTCAAGCTACTAATGATTTATGAAGTGTCTATCTAACTTGAATCTTATATTCACTTCTCCTCTTCTATGATCATTCCAGGTACAACATCTAACAACTGAGTAATCTCAACGCACACACACATTTATTTCTTAGGTCATGCATGGATTGTGTGCCTTTTCATAGTAGCTTGAATGCATTATTTATCCCATTTCCATACAATTTGAGATCAAACTTCAATGCATGTGGTATATGCTAAATTCACAGTCATGAACTATTATTTCTCACATTGTCTTTTGTACCATTAATTCCAAAACATTGGGAGTTTAATTGTAGTTTTCTGTATTTTACTCTGTATTTATATTTGGAATAGTAGAGATATTTTGGTTGCACAATCACTTGGAATTACCAGACATTAAACAATGAAAACTAAAGATGTCACTCCTCCATTTCAGTGTGACGGAGACATTTGGTCACTATCAAGCACATGTAAACTGTGAAAAGGATGTCATCAAGGCTGAAGAAAAGGTAATAACTGAGTTCTTTTAATGTCATCATTGTAAAAAACTAATGTATTTTTACATCTGAACGTGTACCACTAACATGTCATTCACCGTAGATTGTATGGTTAGGGTGGATGATGCAGCATTAGGAGTTTTATCCTTATTTGATCTGTGATAGTTGCAATATGCAAACATAATTATTGTGTGCTTGCAGCGTGCACAATTATCATTCATGGCTCCCTAAACATGTTGCTTGCAAATATGTTGTTTACATAACGAAGAACTATGCATTTGTTTTTAGATGTAACATTAGTTGGGGCTCCTACAGGTAATCTTTTCCTGCTTTTGAAAATTCAATTAGCATCTTGAACTTCTTGAAGAACTCCGTTTCACTTGTGATCAGTTATAAGTTGATTTTTCTGGCCTCGGATAAGGTAATATATATACTTTGTAGCTTAGTCTCTCTCTCAAATGGTCATCAATTGCCTGGATCTGTGTTTTTGCTACTGTAAAGCCTCAAGTCCTTGGTGACTTTTCTATTGCACTTGATACCAATCAACCATTCTTGAGCAAAACTACCTGGATTCTAGAAAATCATGCTTTATTCCAGTCCCTGTACTCAAACTACCATAGTTCCACTTTGGTGCTAATTTGGCTCAGAATTGTCGTACATGTCATTGTCATCATTAGAATCCCGAAAGTGGCACAATTTTGGGCAGAATCTGATCATTACAAGGTGCATCCATAGTAGGACAGCTTATGCAAAGTTTCATGAATAACGATCAGAAAGTCAATATTTGTGATATAGCAACTTAAATTTAGCAAGAATTTAATCATTGCAAAGTGAAAATCAATGGTATAACAACTCATGTAAAGTTCCGCTTCCAAAAAGCAGATTGTCGTGAAAGAGGAAGTTATATAATCTGTTTACAAAGGCTGTTACTGATAGTTCTGCTAGATAATGTTGCTTCTCCAGTCTCCACCAATGGTTGTCAAGATTTTTTGGATTATTTTAGTGGCCTTCATGTTTAAACTTTATATATAATATATGCTTATTTATTTTTATGGTGACACCCTTTTCAAGTCCTCTCTTGCATTGAAACTACTATGTGCATAGTAAGTAAAAAACTAATCTGCATAGGAATGGGTCTAGAAACTCTATGATGCTTATCTATCTTGTTGGTTGAGCCCTTCAGTTCGCTTCTTGCATGGGAGCTACTACTGCACACAATGTATAAAACATCACATACAGCCCACGCTAAAAATTTGTCACCCATGTGAAAGCTTTGGTGGGGCAGCTTGTATCTATTTTAGTTTTGGGTACTTTATTTGTATCAATGTACCATGTGTGATTTCTGTTGAAGCATATCTTCGAGGTGAGAGTGGGTGGACAATTTCAGAACCGACACATTGTATTTTCTGGCTTCTACTTCTTGGCAGCTACCCCGAATTGGGCGTCTTGGGATCTACAAGTATTCTGTAATGAATGTATGAGAAAACCCTCTTTGAATTTGCCCAAGATATATGGAATTCTTTTTTTTTTTTTTTCAAATCTCCAGATCATGTTATAAAAATCTGGTTCAAGCTTGGTTGAAGGTGGTGTAGGCCTCTTTCCCAGTCTGGCCTGCTTGGGTCCTTGGTAACACCTACCATGTAGCAAGTTTAACCAAGAAATCCACACTTAGATTGAGCTGTGGTGGTTAATGATTGTTTTATTATGCTCTTATTCTTGATAAAGTTTATTCAAGTGCTTTCAAGCTATTTTGCTGTCTATAGCAACAAAATAGTAGGAAAAATATTTATTAGTCTGTTAGCTTACGAAATTTTTCTTTGTTTAAAATCTTATGGTTCTTTTGCTTGCTGTCACTGCTGAAGTTTGAACTTGAAATTCTGGGGATCGTGGTTTGAATGGCTATCAAGAATGTCTAATTGAAAAGCAAGAGTTTGGAAAATGCCAACAAATTAATTATAATCCTTCAACTTATGTGCTCTTTAAGTGCGTTTACAGAAACAGATGCAGTTGCAACAAGCTGAAGATTTGGCTGAGCCTGAGCCTGTAGACAAGGAACTTCCAGCAAATTTAGTCACGCTCCAACTCTTTGATGATATCTGCCGACACTAGCCACTAGCCAGGTGTATGATAATGCATTAAGGAATATTGGGAGTCACTTCATCATAAAAAAAAGAACCACCTGTTTTTTTTGCAGAGCCTGTCAGTAGTCGATGCATTTTTTGTTCTTATGTTGGTCTGGGATTTATCTTGTAACCATGCATGGCAGTCTTATGTGCTCTGTTGTCAAGCATCTCTGGCTCAGCGATTAACTAGTATGTTTCAGTTGGGCCGTTTTATATAATCTCTAAGAATTACATGACTGTATGTATATCCTGCTTGTACATAATTTCTGTGATAAATCGCTAGTTATTAAATATAACAGATCAAGCCAAGGTCTGAGTTGACTATCCCAGTCATAGGCAGTCCTTTGGATCCATCCTCCATGTCCCCACTCTTTGTGAATGATCATCCCCACGTTTTTTTTTATTTGTTTCACGTATAATCCGGTGCCCGATAACTGGTAGATCTTAGATCTACCCTCTATGGGGTAGAACTCCATGGTTGGGACCCTCGCCTCCAGGGCCTATGCGGGAATCAAACCCCGGCTGCCTGTATGACAGCCAAGGCCCGCTCTAACAGTGTTAACTCCTTTTTGGGACATGATTATCTGTTGTCAGTTGATATTTCTTATCGCCATTAATAGGAAAGAAAATGCAAAACTTATAGGTAATGTTTGGAGGTGGTAGTATTTTTCACGCAAGATTCTATTATTCTTGTCATATGGATGGTATAAGGGCATAATTGTTGAATTTTTTTGACAAATTCATAATGTTCATATGTGCAGCCCTACAAAAATATATGGAAAATTTTCTCTTTTCTGTGGACATGGGATGTGTTTCCATATTCTCTACAGAAATTTCCTTTTTCCAATTGGGGTGTAGGGTGCTACATTTGTTTCTTTTGTGCTACTGTGTGTCGTCTTCTAGAGCAGATTGGTAAGTTGAGTGGGTTTGTAGGTTGAGAACCCTAATTCGTTAATCCATTATAATTACTTACTGCTGTGAATACTAAATTTTGTCATTGTAGGGTGCCAAACAATCTTTGATGGGCTAACCTGATCCAATCTGGCTCTGACTCCTACCTTTTTTTTTTGTTAGGGCCTTTCAAAAACCATACTTTCAAGTATTTTTTTTGCATGATCTATACCGTTGGATGTGTTTATCATTGTTTGCTCATTAAGGAGCATGTATTTGATTGAGATTTTTATGCTCTGGTGTATTTTAAGGTAGTAAAAAAATCAATGGCTGATATTATACTAAAATTTGATGATAAAATATTTAGACATCAAATCAATTTGAAAGAAAACTTGTTTCATAGCAAATAAGCAACGATAAACACATCTAACAGTTGAAATAAAGAAAAAAAAAACTTGAAAGTACAATTTTTAGAGGGTTCTAACAGAACCTAACGAAAAAATGGCAAAACCATTCTCTCAGTAATTACATATATTCTAGATACTAGATAGTATGATATGCTTAGTTATTACTTCTTTTGAAAGGGCCTTTGTATCAAATCGGTTTCATTCATGCACCATGTCATCCCTATCTTCGTGCCCCTCATTAGAATTTCACGTTGTTTTGTTCAAATGGCTCCACAGATGTGATCTACATCATTCATTTAGTAAATATCAACATCTGAGTCTGCGAAATCCAACATGTGGAGGATTTGTTTGTGTTTCAAAAATCAAGAGTTGACAAAACACACACTTTTGTTATTTAAAAAATCATATTTTTCAATGATCCAATGGTCAGTTTTTTTTTACTAAATTGACCATGTTGAATCCATCTAATAGGGTCAGATTTGATCAAAACAAATTGCATCATAAGATTTAAGAGGGGTACGAAGGATGACATTGGGGATGAGTGAAACCAAACTCCATTTGTATTTGGCCTCGCAAAGGGGAAAATTACTTTCCTCAAAGTGCTACCAAGATCAATATTATCATAAGATTATCAAAATTATGAGAAATTGTGCCTACATGACCATTAAAATAGAGAAATAAGCATATAAAATGAAAAAAAAAACATATGGTTGCACTTTTTTTTAGCCAAGCCAATAAGAAACATATGTTAGATGACAAAAAGGGAAAAGACTGAACACCCTGCAAGAGAATCATATTGGTGAAATTGTTTAAGGAGATTTTTGGAAGACCTAGGATAAATATATTTAAGAGAGTTGTTCCAGAAAAAAACTAAACAAAAAAATTATATAATTGTAGTCTGACGCCGAAAATTCCTATTGTCAAAAAAACAAGATTGAGATTCTCTTTTTGAAAATTCTTCAGCAGTCACTTTTCGATTCATCGTATAGAACTCCAACCATGGTAATGCTGGATTGGGTTAAGAAGGTTGTAAACGTAAGGTTTGCATGTAACAAGCCAAATTAATTGGTTTTGATGAGAAAAATATATAAATTCCATATATATATATATATATATATATATAGATAGAGAGAGAGAGAGAGAGAGAGAGAGAGAGAGAGAGAGAGAGAGAGAGAGAGAGAGAGAGATTCTCCCATTAGGAAAGAGTGTGATCATACAAAGTGGGCGGTTGGGGAAGGGTGACAAACTAGAATGTGGGTATAGGCTACCTGCGTTGAGTAAGTAAAACTTGATTCCTAGCATATATAGCATGAAGGATGCACAATGAACCGAGCTGGTCCTGGTTCATCTAGGTTAAGCCCAACCCAAAGCTTGTCGGAACAGATGAAGGAGCCGAGCTCGAACATGGTTTTGAGGCTTGGTCGAGTAAGAGCCGAGCTTCGTCAGCCTAATGAGCTCGATGAGCTCAATTAGGCTTGGTTGAGTATTACATTAAAGTTTTACATATATATTATAATTACTAATTAATATATATTTGTTAAATCTGAATCGTTGATCATAAACAGATCAACGGTTCAGACATCATATATATATATATATATATATATATATATATATATATATATATATATATATATATATATATATATATATATATATAAGGCCCTAAGGCCGTTTAGCAGAAGAGCGGTGGGTTTCAGGTTTACGAGTCCCTTCCCCGGCTCCGCGGCTCCAGGATTCATACGGCCGTCGCAGTCTGCCCTTGCGAGTTGGCCGACGCTCTTCGCTCGATGGTGTGACCCCCAAGCCTCATGCAGTCACCGTATTCCGGTGTCCTGCGGCCAACGACGACCACCCGTCACACGACGTCGCCAGGGGCCAGAAGTTCGTGAAAGAGGTCTACGATACGCTGAGGGCGGAGGGCCAACCCCCTGTGGCAGTGGAACGAGACCTTGCTGCTTCTACGTCCCTGAGCACGGTGGATTCTACGACCAGGTCCCCACCCCCGTCTCCAGCGTCCCTAACCCGGACGGCATCGTGGGTCCGAACCCTTTCTACTTCAAGATTGATCGATTGGGCGTCAGGTCAGGGTTCCCACCTCCTTGATTTCTCCTTAGATAGACAAGCGCACGGGTAATCCTCCATTTGCCTCCTTTGAACTTCAATTTCTCTTGTCCCCTTTTCTTCTTTTGTTAAGGTAAGAGTTCTGTTGAACTCGAGTTCTTTGTTCTCTTTTTTTCTATTTGTTGCTGAAAGGGTTTCTATTGAATTCTTTTTTTGATCAAAATTATTTCTACCCACCTAAGGTGACATTCTTTGCCTCCACTGAGATGGTGGCAATTTAGGAAAATTTTCAGAATTGTTTCTACAATAAAGCATAACACAAAAACTACCTAGATTGCTGCCAAAGGAAACAAAAAGATCAAAGCTTTTCTGAAACGAAGAAAGCTATAGCTAAATGCATGCAACGGAGAGAAAAAACGAGTTCAAAGAGACTTCATTTAGAAACGGATCTACCATTTTATCCATTCCATTTAAAAATCTTCAAAAAATATAAACATTTACAATCATATTTGTGTCAACAAAAATTCAAAACTGAAAAAATCATATCAACTAAAAAAGCTTATCAAAAAAAAAAAAATTCCAAAGTGTTACTAAGCGAATCAGTGTTAGGGCCTGTTTGGTTAGACCAAGTTATGCGGATAAAATGGATATTAGAAAAATCAAAACATGGAAATTTTATTTAGTGTTTGGCTAGCATAACAGAATAAAGAAAAATCAGGTTTGTTTAAAAACCCTGAAAAGGGAAAATCCAATTGCTACCTGGATTTATGGAAACTGGAAAAATTTCCAGAATTTTTTTATCTTAAAACGCTGTGCAGCTCTGTCTATTACCCGTTTGATGAAAAGCCTGAAAGAGGTGCCAATTGCATCTCTCAAGCTATCATGTAATTTGTTTTTATATTCATTTTTACTATTGGTTTTATTGTTGTTGATTTCTTTTCTTTGTGCTTAAATTCTTAACTACCTGATTATACCCTCTCTAACAAAAAGATTCAACATGGCTCGAGCCCTACAATATTGTGAGGTATGGTTCTAGGTTTCTTCTATGTTACGGCCAGCAGATGCCCTTTGAGTGGCATGTCATGGCATACAATTTATTGGCAGTCACAAGCAAATGTCATGAAGTTGAAAAACCAACCAAACACGCAAAAACTGGAAGCTGGATAATTCTTTCAGATTGTGAAGTACATCCAAACACTATAAATTTTCAGAACTAAAATGAAAGTTTAAAAAAGGTTTAATATTTGCTACAGTGGATTGTAGGTGCAATCGATCTAGCAAATGGGGTGGAACCCCTTGAGCTTTTTTTTCTCACATTTAACTGTCATAGATGTGATCTACATGTTTTTGTTTAGTGGGAACTGTCTTTTGGATCTACTAAATCTAACCTGTATACTGGTTTTTTAGACAATCCAAAAATCAACGATTATGAAGGCATTGATTTTTTCTTACTCATAAAAACATATTTTTTCATAAAAAAAAACAATCCCAATACATGCTCTATGAGGTTAGATTGTATAAAAAAAACTCACATCGTGAGATTAAAACTCTGTTGTATCTACAATCGATTGTAGCAAATATATTCCCTTTGCAACTAAACAGGTCCTCAGTAGACTGTATAAATATGAAACCAGAAAATCGATTTTCTGGATTTGCAACGAAACAGGCCTACAGTAGACTAAAACTATAATTATTTTAAAGAACAAAAAAAGCAGACAGAATAATAATAAAAAAAACTCCTCTGTAGCAAACGATGTACACTTGTCATGATTCCTTACCTACACTCGCGTAGGACAACATTGGGGCTTTTCCTGCAAAACGAACACAAAAGACACCCTAAGAACAGACGAAGAAGATCTATAGAGCCTCCAGAAAGAGCCACACACACCTGAATCCAAGGCGTTGTCATCAAACCATTTTCTGATGATGCTGTTTCTTTAATATATATATATATATATATATATATATATATATATATATATATATATATATATATATATGAAGTTTTGCTGCTACGAAATGCTAGAGACACGACGGGAGAGAAGAAAGAGGATGGAGGAGAGTTACGTTGCACGAGAGTGAGAGGATGCACATGGAAGGACAGATTTTATTGCCATATGTGCAGTAATGGTAGGGACAGATGACTATGGAAGGATAGTGATGAAGAGAAGAGCGGCTTGAGCTTTTTGAGCAGTTCTCGAATTCACGTCGGCTGCAGATACTGCCATTTGTGTAAGGGAGGAGAGAGAAATACAGGGAAAAAAGAGGAAGACCATGTTTTTTGATGGCCGGTTGTGAAATACAGCAGACATCTGGAAGCATGGGGGAGAGAGAAAGAGAGGACGGATGAGAGAGAGAGAGAGAGAGAGAGAGAGTTTTTGTTTTTCTCACGGATCCTTCAGCAACCGACTGTCCGAAGGTTGAAGAGGTCATCTCTCATGTACGGATCACCTTGTCAGCTTATATATGTCACTGTTCTTTCTGATTGTTTCTTTTTGTTCTTATTGAATTAGTAACTGTTAGCGTTACCTTATGCTTATGCGCTTTAGACATTTATTGTGCAAACTTTAATTACTTTGCTACTGTAGACACTGATCTATGATACACGTTTCCAGCTTTTTCTAGGTTCATCTCACAGAGGTAATACTTAACTTGTAAAGGTTCGATTCCTATATGCAACTGATTGGCGAATGTGCATAATCATATGAAGCACTGTATCCTAAGACCCAGCCTGATCGGTCAATAGGTCGAGCCCAGGTAGGGCCAAAATGAAACTTTCAATGAAGCCCGACCCAACGCAACTATGCTTCAGCCTGATAAGACCCAGGTCTGGCCTGAACCCAATAAAAGTAGTTTAAGGCTTCAGCGAGCCTAAGTCTGGGTCGGGCCCCTCAGTCTCCAATAGCCGGGCCTTGGGTCAGGCTTAGGGATGCACAACCAGCCAAGCTTGCTCCGGCCCGACTTGTTTAAACCCGGCTTGGATTTGTCACAATAAGTAAATGATCTGAGCTTGATCAGGCATTCGAGCTTGGTTAAGCTCAATTAGCCTGATTAAGCTCAGCTAATAGTCATATGGGGACTACTTGTAGGATATGTAGTGTTTTTGTTGATAATCATAAAAACAGGTTTCAACCAAGTGGGTAGAGTGTTTGCCATATATGTTTGTGGTCTCGGTTTCAAGTTGCCCTCTACACAATTACTCTTTTTTTTTTTAATGCAAGTTAATGCCGCTCGAGTGGAGCTGTGCCAGGCTCGAGCCGAGTTTGTACACAGCCTTTCAAGCTCAGCTTGGTTCTAGCAGAGCTTTTTGAGCCTGAACTCAGCTCCAGTCTGGCTGGTGTGCACACCTAGTCCGGCTAACCTGGTCTGACCCGATGCCTGCTCTTCATCCTTAGGGTGTTCTGGATTCCAACTGTTTGCATTTCTATTTGTTAATAGTACTTATGACTTGCTCCAAGGGTTTGGCATAGTCGTGTGGGGCCTAGGCCATTACATGGGCGGTCGAGGTTCGATTCCTGCAGGTGTCACTCTCTTGCACATGCTAATGTCCAGCATAGGTCATGGGGGTGAGGATCCTAGCTTCAGAGTTTTACACCTTTGGGATGATAGACCACAGGCATGGCAAGCTGAGCCAGTGGGAACAGTTCTCTCTCATACGATGTCTCTTCCAAAAAAAATAAAATAAAGCATGATTCGCTCGACTTCATTTTAGTGAGCCTTACTTAACCTAGCGTAAACCTACCGTGTGATACATTCTAGCAACCAGTGTGTTGACATGAATCTTTTTCATATATTTTCTTTTTCTATCATCTTTTTAAAATTGGTATTTGCTTCACTTCATATGCTGGAAGACGTTTGCTTTCTGGTTTGATTCTAATATCCAACCTTGTTCTTATGTTTTCATGCACTGACCTTGAGAGTGTCATAAGTGTTTTTTTAAGGATCTTTTCAATTACTCCAATAGTTTTCTTCTCCAATTTAGAATTGGGAAAACTTTTACAATTATCTAAACATAATTTTGGTTTCAATGATTAGTGGGACTTGGCCCAATCTCGGGGGCGAACGTATCTTTTTTTTTTTATATTTACATGGAGAATCCGCCCTCAGGATCAGAGACCTAGCTGCACTGGGTATGTCGGACTTGGGATCGCTGTCCTAGCAGTATGAAACTTTGTGGACTTACCCATTGCCCTTAGGGACTTGCCACGCTTCAGGTTGTGCAAGGGGTGGTGACACCTATGAGATTTGAACGTAGACTGCCTGCCTAGAGGCCTAGGCCCAATCCCACTATGCCAAACCCCTTTGCGGTGGTGATGAACATATTTCTATCTTTAACGGTACAAATTTGAAAGTAGTGAGTAGTGTCCAGCACATGGCACAAATGGGCACATCAAAGATTTAAGAATATTATCAAAGAAAACCATAAATCAGAAATAGTTTATGCTGTTCTGAGGAGGCGGTTTTCTTTTTTTTCTTTTATAGGTATTCAATGAATAGGACATGAGGATAACAAATGCTTAAAGAATCCTTATTAAAACTCTCTCTCTCTCTCTCTCTCTCTCTCTATATATATATATATATATATATATATATATATATATATATATATATATATATATATATACGGTGGTTTTGTACCATGTTACCAAACCGTGGTATATACTCTTGTTTAAATAGTTTTAGCCATCATATGGTAAATCTAACCCTGTAGATGTATTTATCTTAATTTATCTAACTGTATAGATGTATTTATCCTAATTTATTTAGTATAGTAGAATGCTTTATCATGTTTAATCCACCATAAGATTTTATTTTTGAGACGGTGAAAATCAATGTTTTACAATTCATGTAAATAAGGATGGTTTAAAAGTAGTATAAAACATCATATTGGAGTTAATTTTTTTTTTGAAAGGCAAGCTGGGGTTATTACGACACCTACCAGATATCTCTTAAGCCCCGTGTGGCAGAGGGATTCAAACCTAAGCCTTCAGCTTGGCACAGGACCCACTTGCCAATAGTGTAAAAACATCATATGGGAGTCAACTTTAATTAATGAAAATACTAAATATAATATGCTAAACACAATCCAATGGTTAGATGTTAGATTTTGCTTTTCAAGCTTAGATCTATGCAAGCACTAATATATATATATATATATATATATATGTATATATATATATATATATATATATATATATATATATATATATATATATATATATATATATATATATATATATACACACACACACACACGAAAAGTCATAGGTGCATGACCAAAACGAACTCGCGTGGAGTGTTCATCGTGCGCGTGATGTACGCTTTGTGTGCAGTTTTGCCGAACAGAGCATCCATCATGCGCGCGATGGATGCTCTGCACAAGTTCGTTTTGGTTATGTTCATAAGTGATCATGCGCCTATGACTTTTTGTGTGTGTGTATATATATATATATATATATATATATATATATATATATATATATATATATATATATAGAGAGAGAGAGAGAGAGAGAGAGAGAGAGAGAGAGAGAGAGAGAGAGAGTTGCTAACCAATTTTCTAGCTAATCGGGCTTTCTAAGGGTCTTTCCATATTTTACTTAAATATAACAGTTCATATGTGTTTAGCATGGTCGATTTACTAGGACATGACACTCTATTTTTTTTATACAACAACAACAACTACTACGCCTTCATCCCAAAACAATTGGGGTCGGCGATATAAACCAAAAAAGAAAATCATTCTGGGTCCTCCACATGAATCCTTCTCCTCCAATCATTTCTATCCAATGCCATGTCCTCGATGAGGTTCAAATCCTTCGTATCATCTCCATTCAAGTCTTCCTAGGCCTACCCCGACCTCTTTTAACTAATATATTTTTTCATTTCTCCATCCTTCTAACTGGAGCATCATTAGGCCTTCGCCGAATATGTTCAAACCACCATAAACGATTCTCTCTCATCTTATTTTCAATGGATGCAACACCCACCTTCTTATGTATCTCCTCGTTCCAAATCTTATCTTTTATTGTATTTTCACACATCCATCTAAGCATACACATATCAGCTACACTCATTTTTTGAATATGATGTCTCTTGGCAGCCCAACATTCCGTACCATATAATAAAGCGAGCCTAATAGTCATCCTATAAAACTTTTCCTTCAACCGCAATGACATTCTACGATCGCACAACACTCCAGTTGCACTTTTTCATTTCATCCACCCAACCTTTATCCTATGATTTACATCTCCATCAATTTCTCCATACTTTTGAATGATAGATCCCAAATATTTGAAACAATCATCCACCAGTATTTCTTGCTCACCAAGCTTCACTACACTCCTATCATTACTTCGTTGCTTACTAAACCAACATTCCATATATTCTGTCTTACTCTTACTCAACTTAAAACCTCTTGCTTTCAATGTTTGTCTCCATAATTTTAACTTAGCATTAACCCTAACTCTAGACTCATCAATTAAAACAATATCATCAGCAAACAACATACACCACAACACATTTTCTTGAATTGATCTCGTAAGCTCATCCATCACTATAGCAAATAGGAAAGGGCTTAAAGCAGATCCTTGATGTAACCCAACCGTTATAGGAAATTGGTTGCAACCCCTCCACAAGTACGGACATTGGTTACTACTCCTTCGTACATATATTTAATTATACTAATGTACTTGAGAGAAACACCTTTTTTCATCATTGTCCACTAGAGAACATCCCTAGGTACTCTATCATATGCCTTCTCCAAATCAATAAAAAATATATGTAAATCTTTGTTCCTCTCTCTATATCTCTCAATAAGTTGTCTAAGAAGATGTATAGCTTCCATAGTTGATCTTCCAGGCATAAAACCAAATTGATTCTCCGATATCATGACAACCTTCCTCAACCTATACTCAATCACCCTCTCCAAAAGTTTCATAGTATAATTCATGAGTTTTATACCACGATAGTTTGTGCAATCTTGTATATCACCCTTATTCTTATATAGAGGCACCAAAGTACTCTTCCTCCACTCATTAGGCATCTTATTTATCCGCCAAATCTTGTTAAAAAGATTTGTCAATCATTCTAAACCTTTCTCTCTCAAGCATTTCCAAGCCTCGATAGGTATACCATCTAGGCCAACTGCCCTTCTTGATTTCATTTTTTTTAAAGCATCTGCAATTTCTTTCTTTTGAATCTTGTGCATGAAGTCGCGATTCATCTCATGAAAAGGAATGAATAAGTCTCCAAGATCCTGAGCATGACTTCCATTAAAAAGCTTATCAAAATAATCTTTCCATCTCTCCTTAATCTCCTCATCTTTGACTAAAACCCTTTGTGTTTCATCTTTGATACATCTAACCATACCCAGATCTCTCGATTTCCTATTTCTCATCTTTGTAAGCCCATAAATATCCTTCTCGCCCTCTTTGGTATCCAACTTGTCATAAACCCCCTTATATACCTTATCCTTTGCATTTTGAACTATTTTTTTAGCTTCCTTCTTTGCTATCATATACTTCTCCAAATTCTCATTATCACGACTCTTAGTTTTCTATAACACTCTCTTTTAACCTTAATAGCTAATTTGACATCCTCGTTCCACCATGATGTATTCTTACCTAGCGGTGCACCGCCTTTAGACTTACCCAATACCTCCTTAGCTACCTTTCTCATGCCACCCGCTATCTTATTCCACATTGATTCTAAATCCTCCTCGAGACACCAATCAACTTTCTTAACTACCTGCTCTATAAACATTCCTTGTTTAGCTCCTTTCAGTACCCACCACTTAATTCTAGTATTTATCTTATGTTTATGCCTTCTGCGACATTTTCTAATTCTAAGATCTAAAATTAAGACTCTATGTTGTATAGCTACAGTTTCTTTCGGTATAACCTTACAATCGATGAAACAACCCCTATCTCTCTTTTTAAGTAAAAAAAAATCTATCTGACTCGTATTAACCCCACTTTTAAATGTTACTAGGTGAGACTCCCTCTTCCTAAACCAAGTGTTTGCTAAGATCATATCATAGGACAAACCAAAATCTAAAATCCTTTCCCCACTTTCGTTTCTTTATCCTATACCATAGCCTCCATGGATACTCTCAAATCCATCCCTACTAATGCCTACATGTCCATTAGGGTCACCGTCGATGAAAAGCTTTTCTCCATAAGATATCCCTTGTACTACTCCATCTAAATTTTCCCAAAATTGACGCTTAATGGAATCATCTAAACCTACTTGAGGTACATAAACACTAATAATATTAATAATATCCATATTTAATACTAATTTAATAAGTAAAATCCTATCACCCTTCCTACGGACCTCAACTATATTATCTATAAACTCACGACTAATAACAATCCCTACTCCATTCCTATTTCTATTTATTTCTGTATACCAAATCTTATATCCCCAAGGTTCTATCACTTTTGCTTTCTCACCTACCCATTTGGTCTCTTGTAGACATAAAATATCAATCTTTCTCCTACACATAACATCTACTAACTCTACCAACTTACCAGTTAAAAACCCTATGTTCTAAGTAGCTAACCTAATTTTATGGTCTTGAACTATCTTTTTTACCTCGGGAGCCGGTGTGACGCGTCACTTCTTGGCGACGACCTAGCAACCCTTGCCAATTTATCACTGCCTCCGGGCCTATAGAGTACAACGCGTCGCTCAGTAGGGAACGCCCCAACAAAATTCTCATATTGGTTCATATTCATAGGGTATGACTAAGTTTTTATGTTGGCTGTCACTGACCTGCCGCAACCCTCCTCCTTTATCCGGGCTTGGGACCGACAGTGTATAACTAAATAGTTATACACAGGTGAAGTTACTCTAATTTTTTTATAAAACATGATTTTTTAAGCTTTGAATATTAAAAAAAATATTTAACTGTTGATTTTTAAAACCTTATAAAAACCTACTTGAGCATCAAAGTCATGATCCATACAAAATCAATCATGTAGAACACCTTTATGCTCATATTTAAGAAAAACATGCAAAATCTTCTTAAAAAAATAATTTTTGTAAATTGATGATGCATAAATTACTTGTAATGATAATATATTTTTATTGCATAAATGCATCATTTATATGTTTAGAACCTTCACTTAGATGCATTTAGATGTCATTGAGCTAGGGTTCAAATTTCGTTCAAATCGAACTTAAAATGAGAGAGATATCACATTTTTAATGAAACGGGTCAAAATTGGATCTAAATGACCATTATGGGCCATGGATCAATGCAAAATACACTGGATTCAACCCAACCCAGCCCCAAACTCATTTTTGAACTTAATTGCTAAAACCCACCTCAGAAAAGGCGCCTAGCAAATAAAGATATTTTAATCTTCTTTTTGGAAATACCAAAAAGAGAGCTTTTGGCTTTAAAATCATGAAAAAACCCTAGGCAATCTATTTTTGCCTAGGGATTTGTGCCCCCAAACCTGAATCTCAGACCATCATCTCCTCCCTCAGCCACCCATATGCCACACCTTCTTCCTCCATTTGGTTTGTTTGGATTTTCCAAGCAACTCCATTGACGCCATCTCTTTTCCTCCATTTCTCTCTTTCATACCTTCCATTCTTCTCCCCTTGCTGTGACTAATATCCCATGTTGTGTTTTTGCAAGAAGAACCAGCCATGGAGTGCGCTAGCCATGGAAGGGGTGCTGTCTACCCCTCCATGGCTAACCGACTCTACCTCTCTGTTTTTCTACGCCACCCGATTCGTCAGTCCAGCACGCCATCCTTCAGAGCACCTTCACCCTGCGTCTTCCAGCCATTTGCAACAAAGTGAGCATAGCACAACACCACCGAAGGCAGCTGGGTGCAATCCCTTTGCAGATTCCGCTCACCCCTACTTCCTCATTTGTCGGACATTCCCAACAATCGGTATGTCTTCCTATCCCTATCTTTTAGCATAAAACCCAAATCGTGTGTGGTTTTATTTCCTGTTTTCTTCAATTTCTGTGTGACTGTTGTTACAACCTTAGCATAGGTCTGGTTGTGCTTGAACCAGCACATAGGTCGAGTGTAGGTGTTAGTTTAGGGGTTTAATCATTTTTGTGAGTTTTATTGAATCCAATGGTGAAGATCGGCTAAGCATAGCTTAGCCGATTGTAGTGTGTGTCCAAAATGTTCTTTACAGTTTTTGTACCAGTTACAACATGTTAGTGAGGTGTTGTGTGTGTGTTCCATAGTTTAGAGTCCCATCCTAGTCGTGTGTTAGTTTAGTTCAATTTAAGTTTTCGAATGGTTTTGTGCTGTTAATGAAGATGATTCATGTTTGTGTTTTTTTGTAAACTCGGGTTTAGTGTGTGTCAATGGCTATCGTCTTCCTCCTCATAGGAGAAGACAACCATGGTTGTAATTCTGGAGTTTAGCAGGTTTAGGAAACTTATTTTTTTGGGTCTAGAGTCGCTGCATTGCTCTTGAGTCTATACTTAGCTAATTAGTCTTCATAATATTTTTTAGTAATGTTTTCACGATTTTGTGCTATTCCTAGGCAACCTTTGTATGTAATTAGGCAGCAGTGAGGTTAGCATACAGTTAACCTTTACGTTAGTTCTACATTTCCATTTTAGAAGCTTGAATGAGGGGCATGAAGGGAATTCCATGTAATAGGCGATTTTGATTTTCCGAGGGTTTTCATCTTTCATGAGATTTTGGCTTGGTAAGTTTGGGCATCCTTGAAGACTCAGCAAAATAAGAGATTGGCCCTCCCTAGCATTTTTAGGCAAGTGCTTTTACTTTTTAAATTTGTTGTCTTAAATTTTAAAGGTTGAATTATATGGAAGGTATCTCTTGAATACGAATATCTTCTTCTCAATTGGGAAAGTTATTCAAATCCAAACGGGGCTGGCGGTTTTGATTTAGAATAGCCAAGGTCGCTTTTAAGGAAAGCATTTAGAGTACTTGTCTAAACATCCTTAGCCTATGTTAAGTCATTTATTGCCCCTTCTTGCCAATTAGGTTAGCCTCTAGGAATTAACCACAATAGTATAGTGTAGTGTCTAATTAGGCAAATCTAATATTTACAAGTAGTAGTCCATCTAGGGTGGTGTGAACCTAAGTCTAAGACCCATTTTAGCCGTCCCCTAGACTAACCCTAGTAGGTGTAGGTTAATAGTTAACATTAATTTACAAATAGTTTTTAATTGTACCTTTTTCTTTTTCCAGTTAAGTAATTTAATTTATATTAGGATAATTGCATTAGGTTAGTTGATGTCAGTAAGTTAGTTAGTCTAATTCACATTTGTAGGTTAGTTTAACTTAGCTTAACCTAGCATTGCATTCTAGCATTAATGTGTTTTTCTCACAGGTAATGTAGGTTGTTAATTTAGATTTTATTTTCTTAGTGTTTTTCTGTATAATGTTAGTTTACTTACAGTGGTTAGCTTAGTTAGAGTTTATTTAACTAGTTAGTTTAATTAGAAATTGCATTTTTAGTTATTTCTGTTTTTCATTATAGTTTAAGTTAGTAATTAGTTCAGAAGTAGTTTTAGATATAATTTAGAATTAATTATTGATTACATACTAACTTTTTATTTTTGTTGTTTTGGGTTGATAAGTTAGAAATAGATCAACAAGTGTATTTAGAATGCGAGTGCGAAGACATGTGTGACGAAAAGATAAAATTATCCTTGGCGATCCGGAGAAGACTTAGCAATCAATTTTAGTTCATTTTCATTTTTTTTTAACTTGTAACTTACTTAGAACTGTAATATTTGACTTAGTTGTAAACATCTTTGTTATTAATAAATTGAAGTTTTAGATTTAATATGAATGTATCTCGTTCCCTTAGGATTCAACCCGTACTTGCCACTTTCATGGAAAGTCGATTTTTATTATCTTTGATTGACGATTTTTCAAAACAATTTCAACGATAAAATAATGTTTTAAAAATAGCACTGCAAAAAGTTCAACCATAAATCAACTAGTAAATCAATTTTAGTAAAAACATGCAAAATCATTTGTATGATTCAAGTTTGAGTTTCTAGTAAATCAATCATGTTGAACACATTTGTGATGTCAGGATTTCAAAAAAACACCAAAAATTCAATAAAATATGTTTTAGTGAGTAAGTTTGGAGGTTTACATTCACTAGAATATGACAACTAATAGGTGTCATAGATTTTTTGTTCTTTTCTCTTAAATCTAACCTCACTAATGTGATCTTCATGTTTGATTTTTTATGAACCCACTCTTGAATCATCCAATTTTGATGCATAAACGAGATTTTTTTAAGTCTTTAGAATCAATGGCTCATAATCTTCATAAATATTCAAGCATTCAAAAATTGCATTTTTTTTCATCAAAAATACATGATCCAATGGTTGATTCCTAACAAATTCACCCCATGCTAGGCACATCGACACAATTGAATTTGCAAAAAAATGTTGGAAATGCTCATATTTGTAGTTCTAATATTCTAATCTCTCTCTCTCTCTCTCTCTCTCTCTCTCTCTCTCTCGAGAGAGAGAGAGAGAGAGAGAGTAATGGGTAGGTGCCTGACTGCCTACCACCAGTGATAAGAGTTCTCAGGTTGTTTTCAGAGATCTGATCATGCTGTGTTCTGATCGATTTGCTAAGAAATCACAATTGAATCATGTTTTTTTAGAAAAAAAAGATAATTTTTTAAGCATTGAATATTTTTTAAAATCATAGACTGTTGATTTTTTTAATTTTATAAAAACCTAATTTGATGTTATGGGACCATCCAAAAGTTGATTCTCATAAAAATAAAGCTGGTAGATCACATTTGTACGGTCAGATTAAAAAAAAATAAAAACACTGCAAAAAAGATGTCAGGCACTTACCTACCCCCATTATTATATATATATATATATATATATATATCAAATTGAATTAACAGTCGTACCTATAATTTCCAATTAGATTGTGCATTCTGTCGACGGTGACAAATATATATCCTTTATCAAGTCGGTGAATTGTGGATGTGTCAGGTTCAAATCTGGACTTATTAGCTGGATTGAAATGAATGAAGTCAGAGTTGCGTGGATACCCGGACGGAGATAGGACATCAGTGGTGTATCTTCCCGGACTCGCCTCAAACCCACATAGAGCCTCTGTAAAATAGTGCCTTTTCCGCTGCCATTCCACCTAAGGGTGCATTTGCATGACGCGGAAGAGGAAGCCGCGGCACCTCTTCCATGGAAAGAGAATCGGACCATGAGAACGCTTTATGCAGAAAGGGAGTTCTAGCGTTGAATCTAGAGCCCCTTTCTGCATGGAAAGAAGAGCTCCAGTTTGTTTTGTCATTGTGGGCCCCGTAGAGACTCATGCTTGTCGATGCGTTTCTGCCGAAACGGCTCGTTTTTCGTGACATGTAAACAGGCCATAAGGCAATGTGGTGGGGGTTATCATCTCTCTGTCTCATCTTTCTTATTTTTTTTCAGGGTTTACGCAAACCCTTTATCATACAACGATACTATTGGGATTGAAACTTGCAACGGTTGGATGTGAAAAGAGGAGACGAGGGAATTCAAATAATGAAAAACTTTGGGAACCACTTCTTTTGAAGTGTGTTTGGACTTGATGATGTGAAATAGTCCCATATTAAAGAGTTTCAAGAAATTTATGGGCTTTATAACCTATATGGAGACTCTAACACATGTTTCAAAGAACAAGGGGTTTGGATGAGTACCACACATGCGTGCGCCCGTCGGGTCGGGTGAGACCTATTACGACAATGAAGCCATACATGATACTTCAAGTACAAGGTTTTGATGATGAGCAAGTGGAATCAACTACATTTCAACTAAGGCTATAAAGAAATTGAAGAATTCAGTGAAGAATCTTTGAAGACTAGTGTGCATATGTTTAATTCATTAAAAGTCTTAGATTCTTGTAAGAGCCTTACTTAGAGTGCATATTTAGGTTGCATTTCACCTTAAAAGTCTTTAGAAAAACTTTTCTAAAAGAAACTCTTTTGAAAATCTTTTTAGAAAACTCTTTTCTTACATTTTCATGTTTATTAGTCGACCAATAGACTTATCAGTCGACTGGACAGAATGTCTGTTTTCTGGAAAATTAGCAGCAGTCGACTAATGGTTTTATCAGTCGACTGAACAGAATATGTGTTTTCTGAAAAATTTAGCAGCAGTCGACTAATGCTTTTTATCAGTCGACCGAACAGAATGTTTGTTTTTCAGAAGTTTTTAGCAGCAGTCGACTAAAAGGTTTTTCAATCTACTGATGATATTATCAGTCAACTAACTTTTCTCAAGTCGACTAAGTTTCAAAAGTTCAGATTTTTCAAACGGCTCGATTAACAGATCAGTCGACCGACGATAACTGTCAGTCTACTAATAACTAACTATTAGTCGACTAACTGATGTTTCAGTCGACTAATTTTGCCGTTTTCCCGAAACTTAAAAAAAAAAAGGTGTGTCTTTTCATTTTTCAAACGTTTTGATCGTTCAAAATGGACAGTTTTGACACCCTTTCATACTCTCAACGTATGGAATATTTTAACTATAAATATGAGTGCATTCTACACTCAAAAACATAAAATTCAATAGAATTATATTGAATTACTTCTTGCTTTTCACTCCTATTCATTCAAGTATTTGTTTTCTCACTCACGTGATATTTTCACTTCAGTTTTTCACTCAAATCACTTTGAGAGATAGTGAATTCGTGAGTAGAGTGTTTCAACAACCTCAAAAGCCAATTGCATCTCATTTGCATTCAAAAGGAAGGCTCATAGGTTGTATTGTAAGTTGTTATTTATTTTCTGTAAAAAGAAGAACTCCTTGGTGTAAAGGAGTTGTTTGCTTTCAGTGGGATTGTTACTGAAAGTGGGACCGGTTATGGTCTGTGTGATCTTGTAGTTTACAAGGTTGATAGTGGAAAATCTCAAGCGGGTTTTGCTTGGGGACTGGATGTAGGTCGGGTTTGACCGAACCAGGATAAAATCTTGTGTTCTTTGTGTGTTTGCTTTGAGATTTGCAAAATCCTTCAATATTCTGCAGAAAGTTTTAAAAGCACTATTCACCCCCCCTCTAGTGCTCGTTGCCTCGATCCTAGTGCACTTTCATTTGGTATCAGAGCACAAGTTTGCTATTACTTTGATTTGACCATCATCTAGCATGGCAACTACAACATCTCAGCACAAAGAAGGAAGTTCCTCTGTTCGTCCTCCTCTCTTCGACGGAACAAACTATGGATACTGGAAAGTAAGAATGACAATATTCCTGCAATCCATGGATCTCGATATCTGGAGAGTTGTTTCAGAAAAGTACCAAACTCCATCAACTGATTTCAGCCGATGGACCGATGTTGAAAAGAAAACTGCTTCACTTAATGCCAAGGCAATGAATGCCTTATATTGTGGCGTTGACAAGGTAGAGTTCAATCACATCTCTCAATGTTCTACAACTAATGAAATCTGACATACTCTTCTCGTAACACACGGAGGTACGTCAAAGGTAAATGAATCTAAAATTGCTTCTTTAGTTCATAAATTTGAATTGTTCAAAATGAAGCAAAATGAATCTATATCGGACATAGTAACTAGAATGACCGATATAACTAACACTTTGAAATCCCTTGGAAAAGAATATTCACAAGTGGATTTAGTCAGAAAGATTCTAAGGTGTTTAACTCCTGAATGGGAGAGAAAAACCACTGCTATTGAAGAAGCAAATGATCTCAATACTCTCACTCTTGAAGACTTAGTTGGTAACCTAATGGCATATGAGGTCCAACTTCAAGACAGACAAGAAGAAGAGCCTAAAAAGAAATCTCTTGCTTTTAAGGCTACTTCTGACTCAGAAAATTCTGAAGAAGATGAAGATGAAGATATTGCCCTCATCACAAGACAATTCAGAAGATTCATCAAAAAGGGAAGATTTCAAAGAAAGGCAAAGAAAGCAGATTCTTCCATTCCCAATGAAGTAAAGTGCTTTAACTGCAAAAAGGCAGGACATATCAAGAAAGATTGTCCTCTTCTTAAATTCAAGCCCAAGGACCAATTCAAGAAGAAAAAGGCATTTCAAGCCTGTTGGGATGATAGTGACTCCTCTTCTGATGAAGAATCAAATGAAGAAGTCGCCAACATGTGTTTTGTAGCATAAGAAGATTCGGTAAGTCAATTTGACTATGATGAGTTATTTGAAGCATTTAATGATTTATATGCTAAATTTAAGAGTCTTAGTTCTAAAAATAAATAGTTAAAAACTGAAAATTTAACTCTTGACTCTCAAAATAAAGTGTTACTTCAAGAAATAGAAGATCTCAAGAAGGAAAATTCTTGCCAAGCACTTGAGATAAAAGAAATTGGAGTTAGAACCAATCTCTTACAAAATGAAATATTTAGTCTTAAAGAAAAGTCAAATGATCTTCTTTCTATAGTGACCAAATTCACAAATGGTCAAGAGAATCTAGAAAAACTTCTTGGTTCTCAAAGATGCTCGGTTAATAAAACCGGATTGAGATATAGCTTTTTTGATACTCAAAATAGACCAAACTATGTGGTGAAAAATCAAAGACATTATTCTCAACCTTTTGTTCATAAAACTAAACTTTCTAGTTCTAATAGAAATGCATCTAGAAATGATTATTCTAGAAATGTTTATTCTAAATTCTTTTATAGAAAAAATATTTATTATCAAAGGAAACCAAAATCCAAATGGATATGGGTTCCTAAGACTAACTCTCATGGACCCGAAAATAGAAAGGGGTCAAATGCTCTGTTTTCTGATTTTGTTGTAGGTACACAACATAAGGAGCAAATGGATATTGGACAGCGGCTGTTCCAAACATATGACTGGAAGGCCGGAGTTATTTTCCACCCTCCAAAATAAGGATGGAGGAACCGTCACCTTTGGTGACAATAACAAGGGAAAAGTGATAGGTATTGGTAATCCAAAATTTCCCTTGATAGAAAATGTTCTTTTAGTGGATGGTTTAATGCATAATTTAATATCTATTAGTCAATTATGTGATAAAGGTTTTCATGTTTCTTTTAAAAATGATTTATGCTTAATTTCTGATTTTCAATCTAAAAAGATCATTTTTAAAGGTAATAGAAGAAACAATGTGTATGAACTATATCTAGATGAATTACCCTCTTTTAATGAAAAATGTCTTATTGTTT